>NC_139992.1:69436553-69659086 GCF_964263955.1 Coregonus lavaretus | reverse complement strand
ACACAAACACACACACACACACACACACACACACACACACACACACACACACACACACACACACACACACACACACACACACACACACACACACACACACATACACACCACTGTTTATGGAGATGAGCTCAGCCCTGCTCCCTCATTTAGACTGTCACAAGGTGATAATTAAAGTCACAGATTTGGCTTTGCCAGCATCTGGTGTGTGTGTGTGTGTGTGTGTGTGTGTGTTGTGTGTGTGTGTTGTGTGTGTGTTGTGTGTAGCCTAGTGGAGGAGTGTTCAGCTTTGCGAACATCATCTAAAAAGTATGCCTGTCTGTTAGGAGTAAGAGCAAAGAGAATGCACACATAAACACTGACACTATGGATAAACTTGCTTATTAACCCTTTACACTCGTACCTGTATATAGGATGAAAATGGCAGATTTGGGCACTGATAAGCACCTAAATAAGAACGCAGTGGCTGTACAGTAACATGCTATACATGACATCAGAGCTATGGCTCTGCGCTCACCTGTGCTGTGTGGGTTTTGACTGACAGCCGTTCTGAACAAGAAGTTGCCCCCATCCCTCCCGCAAATGTTTTGTTGTCTGAGTGAGGGAAATGCTGTAAATTAAGAGGACGCTATGTATTTTGAAAGATGAGACATTGAGGATTAGAATAAATACTGCTTGATGTCATACAAGCAAGCTAAACATGTGTGAGTCCAAATGTGCCCATTTCCATATCATAAAACTTGTGATATACAGTGTCAATGTTTATGATCACTATGTTTGATGAACAGTTAAATGATGACATGACGTCATACCCTGGGTTGTTCTGAACATAATGAGCCTATTTCTGTCTATTGTGAAGGAAATTTGCCATGGAACATGCACCTGAATGCATGCATGGCTCCTTCTATGCACACCAAAATTATGATCTGTTTCTCTGAATTGCCCTGTGAAAGCCTAACACTGTAAGATTGTATTTTATAACTTAGCAATAGCTTTCAAATGATGCCCACCTGACCCAGATTGCCATTTTTGGATTGCTTAAACAGCAACAGTAATTGTGTGATGGCGGAGATGCAGGGTTGTGTTCCAAACAATACAACTACAAGCATGCTTGTTCTAGTTACTCAAAGCCACAGCTAGGAGAGCTCAAAAAAGTCCTAAAAGTGCAATGACATTTCTTAGGAACGGTGTACACTTTGGCCACTTGGAGACACCAGTTAGACCTCTCACTCAAATCATTGTCATTTTTTTGGTCTTATATTGCACCTACCTCACATTTTCAAGGACTGTTCTCATCATGTTACTGAATGTATTCAGAGTATTTTCAGATTTCGTTTTCAACAAAAATTCACATAAAATCAACAGTGTTATGTTTGAATTCAGTCTTGTATTAGGTGAACTGTTGTGTCCTCAACTTTAGTCTAAGTATTTTCACATAGTCTCCAAAATGTTCCTTTTTTAATGGCTACCATGCTTAAGCATATGCTTTTCCTATTTCTTCTGTAAGAAACATTTCAATTTAGCCGTATCCATATAGGCCAATTTCCACAAGTGTAAAGGATTAAGAAAAAACACATATATCAGGTGCCAACATACACTTTCATACACACTCCTAGATTATAAACAAACACACAGACAGACAGGCAGTCAAACCAGACTGGAACACTCACTCAGACATAGATACATACAGGCGACATACAAAATACAGTAAAACACAAACACACATGGCTGAACTGAGAACAAAAATAAAAGTGAAGAAGAAAGACTTGAAAGACAGGACTCCTCCCCGTCATGAAAGAAAAATATATGAATGGAACCACAAGTGTCTGGCCTGCTGCGGGGTCTGTACATTATTGTCGTCCATTAAAACAATCATGTGGGCAGAAGAATGTGCCCAGCGAGATAGGGTGAGACTGTCGATGAGTGATGGCCCATGTGTCCGACATATGGGGCACCACACTTATCACTTCATAGACCAAGACGGTGACACAGAGAGGGAGGGAGAGAGGAGAGGGGGCAGGGGGGAATAGAGAGAGTGAGATAGAGAAGAAGAGAGAGAGAGAGATAGAGAGAGGGGGGGGGGGGGGGGGGGTTAGAGAGGGAGAGAGAGATAGACAAAGACCGACAGGGACACAAAGAGAGAGAGGAAGAAGGAAATAGTGGGAGGAGAGAGAGAGAGAGAGAGAGAGAGAGAGAGAGAGAGAGAGAGAGAGAGAGAGAGAGAGAGAGGATTTCCAACAGTCTCAAATAAACCCTGCTCTGTAACTCCCAGGCTCAGCCGCGAGAGTCTTGGCACAGTCATATCACATTAAGATCTCACACTTACACATGTAAAACTCTGTATATGTGAGCATGTTGGATATTACTACTGTTGTGATACCATGTGCATTTCCATTAGGAAGCATATACTGCATTTTCAAGCACAATTTCTTGGAACAGGTTTTTTTCTCGCTTGGTGGTGAGGATCTTGGGAGTCTAGCCTCAATAGCCCGTTTTGAAATGGCTGGTAAGTCGGCTGGTGAGGAGGACTTTTAATGTTGATCATATAAAGTTGAAGCTGCGGTCCTAATTCCAATAACCCCCATGTCCTAATGGATTAGAGTGATGGGGCTCCAGCATTAACAGTTACTCCCTGCTTTTTACCGCCTCCTCTAAAACAACTGACCTTTATTATGCCTTCTACCGCCTCCAAGGTTATGTAATTTACAGCATACTGCAGCTCCGTGCAGCTCTCCGCAGGCAAATATATATTTAACATATTTTCATAAACTATACTTTATATATAATTTCGAATTTCCCTTTTCTTTGCCTGAAGCCTAGACATGATGTTCCATTGTTCCATATAGCAGAGATGCCTCTGTGTCTGTTGTCTGACCTCTGTTAGAAGAGCTAGTGTCTTGTCTGGCTAAGCCCGGCATCCTGCCCTCATAGGGTTCTGGCCCTGTTAGGCTGTTAATGCCAGTGCAGCAGCAATACTCCGAGGCTCCTTCTTGCTACTCAGACCGTCATTACCATCAACAGACAGACAAAGAGACAACAGTCTGAAGGACCATCCAGCACAGCCAGACAACCATCTACAGTGGGGAAAAAAAGTATTTAGTCAGCCACCAATTGTGCAAGTTCTCCCACTTAAAAAGATGAGAGAGGCCTGTAATTTTCATCATAGGTACACGTCAATTATGACAGACAAAATGAGAAAAAAAAATCCAGAAAATCACATTGTAGGATTTTTATTGAATTTATTTGCAAATTATGGTGGAAAATAAGTATTTGGTCAATAACAAAAGTTTCTCAATACTTTGTTATATACCCTTTGTTGGCAATGAAACAGGTCAAACGTTTTCTGTAAGTCTTCACAAGGTTTTCACACACTGTTGCTGGTATTTTGGCCCATTCCTCCATGCAGATCTCCTCTAGAGCAGTGATGTTTTGGGGCTGTCGCTGGGCAACACAGACTTTCAACTCCCTCCAAAGATTTTCTATGGGGTTGAGATCTGGAGACTGGCTAGGCCACTCCAGGACCTTGAAATGCTTCTTACGAAGCCACTCCTTCGTTGCCCAGGCGGTGTATTTGGGATCATTGTCATGCTGAAAGACCAAGCCACGTTTCATCTTCAATGCCCTTGCTGATGGAAGGAGGTTTTCACTCAAAATCTCACGATACATGGCCCCATTCATTCTTTCCTTTACACGGATCAGTCGTCCTGGTCCCTTTGCAGAAAAACAGCCCCAAAGCATGATGTTTCCACCCCCATGCGTCACAGTAAGTATGGTGTTCTATGGATGCAACTCAGCATTCTTTGTCCTCCAAACACGACGAGTTGAGTTTTTACCAAAAAGTTCTATTTTGGTTTCATCTGACCATATGACATTCTCCCAATCCTCTTCTGGATCATCCAAATGCACTCTAGCAAACTTCAGACGGGCCTGGACATGTACTGGCTTAAGCAGGGGGACACGTCTGGCACTGCAGGATTTGAGTCCCTGGCGGCGTAGTGTGTTACTGATGGTAGGCTTTGTTACTTTGGTCCCAGCTCTCTGCAGGTCATTCACTAGGTCCCCCCGTGTGGTTCTGGGATTTTTGCTCACCGTTCTTGTGATCATTTTGACCCCACGGGGTGAGATCTTGCGTGGAGCCCTAGATCGAGGGAGATTATCAGTGGTCTTGTATGTCTTCCATTTCCTAATAATTGCTCCCACAGTTGATTTCTTCAAACCAAGCTGCTTACCTATTGCAGATTCAGTCTTCCCAGCCTGGTGCAGGTCTACAATTTTGTTTCTGGTGTCCTTTGACAGCTCTTTGGTCTTGGCCATAGTGGAGTTTGGAGTGTGACTGTTTGAGGTTGTGGACAGGTGTCTTTTATACTGATAACAAGTTCAAACAGGTGCCATTAATACAGGTAACGAGTGGAGGACAGAGGAGCCTCTTAAAGAAGAAGTTACAGGTCTGTGAGAGCCAGAAATCTTGCTTGTTTGTAGGTGACCAAATACTTATTTTCCACCATAATTTGCAAATAAATTCATAAAAAATCCTACAATGTGATTTTCTGGATTTTTTTTCCTCAATTTGTCTGTCATAGTTGACGTGTACCTATGATGAAAATTACAGGCCTCTCTCATCTTTTTAAGTGGGAGAACATGCACAATTGGTGGCTGACTAAATACTTTTTTTCCCCACTGTACATGCCAAGATGAAACCCAACACACTGCCACAGCAGACTTCCAACATAGATGGCCATGAGCAACTGACAAGACCCGTATAGGATCTTAATTTGACCAGTATTGTCACAGCAAAATAATCCTGTAGAAACAGGATTTTAACATTTAGTCCATAATGTTGCTTGATCGGTAGATAGGCTATTAGCTGGCCAAAATGTGTTTACACGAAAAGTGAAATACTGTTAATTTAACAGTGTGTTATTGCTGGATTTCAGGGAATTTATATAAATCACAAAGAATGCAGTACAGGAAAATTCTCAGCAACAAAAGAGTGATTTAATTAAGATCCAACATATGTACTGTAATGTGATCAGAGTGGTCAGGAAATTGGAGGGATTGTTAGGGCTTCAAATCCCATAGTATTATGCTCCCAACAACCTTTGTATAACCCGTCTATAACTGTTCCTGAACATGCAATGCATCTGATCGTTTTAACGGTAACAGTAATCCTGTATACCAATCGCCCTCATATTTCTCTCAGCACTATTCTCTACCTTAATGTGTTACCCTGATTTGATGATAAGGGTTGTAAATTGCTAAATAATGCTAAAATGTGTTTGTTTTTTTCAAATCTTGAGGCTTGATTCATCTCAGGTAACTATAGTCGTTTAATAAGAACAGTTGGCTACATGTTTTAAATGATATCTACTCCAGATTAGCGCTAAGACAAAAGACCTGCCTCCCCAAGTTGACAGCTTGCAACCCGCGGCTCATTTTGTCCTTGTATTGATGTGGAGTAGAGATTCATCCAGCTCGGCGCTGCAGACAAACGCCCGAAGTGCAGGACCAGAAACATCAATTACAGGAGTAATTTATGATGCCCCAGGGGGAATAAACCCGCTATATTTGTTAGGTTCTTTTCAGGGGTTTGTCATAGATGTCAGCTGGTTCTATGAGATTGATGTGTAAATGTGGATTGTCAGAGTAAACTGGCGCGAGGTAGGAGGTAAAGGCCAGGTAAATATGCCCTGTCTGGGTACGTGTTTGTAGTGTGTCTGTGTGCATGCGCGTACGTACGTGTGTGTACGTAGGTATGTGTGCGTGCATGCAGGGGTCTGTCATTGTCTCTGTGTGTGTGTGTGTGTGTGTGTGTGTGTGTGTGTGTGAACAGGGGTCATGCAGTGGTAGACCCCAGATGGGTTCTGTGTCAGCGCAGTGTCAAATTCCTGTGGGAGGCTCAGGAAAGGTCAGACCTGCTGTGGGCCCTGCTGCTCCTGGCTGGCTAACCTCACACACACACACACACACACACACACACACACAGTCACACACACACACGGCGCACACACATCAACATGTGTGTATACTGTAGACAAGCACACATCGCTGTCATACTCAGCACACACTCTCACACAAGCAGATGCCCCCCCCCCCCCCCCCCCCACACACACACACACACATAGAGAGAGAGAGCCTGAGAAAGAGAGAGAAACTAAGAAAAATACATTTTGACTACCTAACAGAACCAACTCCTCTCTGACTTTCCCAATGCAATTACAGACCTACATCGGAAAGTGTTTCTCCAGTGGTGCAGACTCACTCTATCTGATGGTACATGTTCTACTGTGTCTTTTCTCTACAAGTTAATAAATGATTCTGCACTTCTAGTCAATTCTCTCTAGTGAGAGAGAGAGAGAGAGAGAGAGAGAGAGAGAGAGAGAGAGAGAGAGAGAGAGAGACAGAGAGAGACAGAGAGAGAGAGATGATTTCCAACCTCTGGAGCAGGTTTTCATCAAGCATCTCTCTGTACTTTGCTCCGTTCATCTTTGCCTCGATCCTGACTAGTCTCCTAGTCCCTGCCACTGAAAAACATCCCCACAGCATGATGCTGCCACCACCATGCTTCACCGTAGGGATGGTGCCAGGTTTCCACCAGACGTGACGCTTGGCATTCAGGCCAAAGAGTTCAATCTTAGTTTCATCAGACCAGAGAATCTTGTTTCTCATGGTCTGAGAGTCTTTAGGTGCCTTTTTGGCAAACTCCAAGCTGGCGGTCATGTGCCTTTTACTGAGGAGTGGCTTCCATCTGGCCACTCTACCATAAAGGCCTGATTGGTGGAGCGCTGCAGAGATGGTTATCCTTCTGGACGGTTCTCCAATCTCCACAGATGAACTATAGAGCTCTGTCAGAGTGACCATTGGGTTCTTGGTCACCTCCCTGACCAAGGCCCTTCTCCCCCGATTGCTTAGTTTGGCCGGGCGGCCAGGTCTAGGAAGAGTCTTGGTGGTTCCAAACTTCTTCCATTTAAGAATGATGGAGGGCACTGTGTTCTTGGGGCCCTTCAATGCTGCAGAAATGTTTTGGTACTCTTTCCCAGATCTGTACCTCGACACAATCCTGTCTTGGAGCTCTACCGACAATTCCTTCGACCTCATGGCTTGGTTTTTGATCTGATATGCACTGTCAACTGAGGGACCTTATATAGACAGGTGTGTGCCTTTCCAAATCATGTCCAATCAATTGAATTTACCACAGGTGGACTCCAATCAAGCTGTAGAAACATCTCAAGGATGATCAATGGAAACAGGATGCACCTGAGCTCAATTTTGAGTCTCATAACAAAGTGTCTGAATACTTATGTAAATAAGGTATTTCCGTTTTTTATTTGTAATACATTTGCCAAAATTTCTAAAAACCTGTTTTCGCTGAGTCATTTTTGGGTATTGTATGTAGATTGCTGAGGAAACTGTTTGTCACGCCCTGGCTCTAGGGACTCTTATATGTTGAGCCAGGGTGTTAGTTTCGATGTGTAGTTCTATGTTTCGTTGTTGGCCGGGGTGGTTCCCAATTAGAGACAGCTGTGGCTCGTTGTCTCTGATTGGGAACCATACTTAGGCAGCCTTTTGTGCACTTGTCATTTGTGGGATCTTGTTCCGTTTAGGTTTGTGTTGTATGACCGAGGACTTCACGTTTCGTTTTGTTGTTTTGTTGTATTGTGCATAGTACGCATTAAAAGATGTACGCATATCACGCTGCGCCTTGGTCCACTTATTACGACGAGCGTGACAGAAGATCCTACCAAATAAGGACCAAGCAGCGTGTCCAGGAGCAGACAGCCTGGACTTGGGAGGAGATCTTGGACGGGAAGGGGTCCTGGACTTGGGAGGAAATCCAGGCCGGAATGGATCGCCGTCCGTGGGAAGAGACTGTGGAGGCGCGCCATAGAGAGGAGCAGCGGCGCAAACCGTGCCGACGTCGGACACGCAAGAGGCAACCCCAATAATTTTTTTGGGGGGGGCACACGGCTTGGACGACGGGGCTGCTGGAGGCAGCTACAGGGCGTATCGGCGGATTAGGAAAGGAGGCCACCGGGTTTGGGGGGCTGGAAGGGAGGTTGGCGGAGCCTAGAGGTAGAGCAGAGCCAACTCCCCATAATCAGGCTAGGCAGCGTGAGACTGGGCAGGTTCCGAGGTTTGCGGAGCTGCGTACTGTGCCGCGAGTGGTCCGGCACAGTCCTGTACGTCCTGTGCTAGCACCACGCACGTGTCGTGCGATGGTGGGCATGCAGACAGGACGGAGTGTACCGACTCAACGCTCGTGGCCTCCAGTACCCATCCTCGGTCCCGGATATCCTGCGCCAGTGCCACGTGCTGTAGTGCCAGTACGAGTGCACAGCCCTTTACGTCCTGTGCTGATGCCTCACACAGAGTGTGTAGAGATAGGCATTCAGCCAGGACGGGTTGTGTCAGCTCTTCGCTCCAGACCTCCAGTCCGTCTCCACAGCCCGGTGGTGCGCGTCGCCAGCCCGGCCCGGCCTGTTCCTGCCCCTCGCACCAAGCCTGTGGTGCGCGTCGCCAGCCCGGCCTGGCCCGTTCCTGCACCCCGCACCAAGCCTATGGTGCGTGTTCCCAGTCCAGCCTGGTCCGTTCCGGCTCCCCGCACCAAGCCAGTGGTGCGCGTCGCCAGCCCGGCCTGGCCCGTTCCTGCACCCCGCACCAAGCCTATGGTGCGTGTTCCCAGTCCAGCCTGGTCCGTTCCGGCTCCCCGCACCAAGCCAGTGGTGCGCGTCGCCAGCCCGGCCTGTTCCTGCCCCTCACACCAAGCCTGTGGTGCGCGTCGCCAGCCCGGCCCGGCCTGTTCCTGCCCCTCGCACAAAGCCTGTGGTGCGCGTCGTCAGCCCGGTCCGGCCCGTTCCTGCTCCCTGCACCAAGCCAGTGGTGCGCGTTGCTAGCCCGGTCCAGCCTGTTCCTGCCCTCGCACCAAGTCTGTGGTGCGCGTCGCCAGCCCGGCCCGGCCTGTTCCTACCCCTCGCACCAAGCCTGTAGTACGCGTCGCCAGCCCAGCCCGGCCTGTTCCTGCCCCTCGCACCAAGCCTGTGGTGCGCGTCGCCAGCCCGGCCTGTTCCTGCCCCTCGCACCAAGCCTGTGGTGCGCGTCGCCAGCCCTGTCCGGCCTGTTCTTGCTCCCCGCACCAAGCCAGTGGTGCGCGTCGCCAGCCCGGTCCGGCCCGTTCCTGCTCCCCGCACCAAGCCAGTGGTGCGTGTAATCAGCCCGGTCCGGCCCGTTCCTGCTCCCCGCACCAAGCCAGTGGTGCGCGTCTTCAGCCCGGTCCGGCCCATTCCTGCTCCCCGCACCAAGCCTGTGGTGCGCGTCGTCAGTCCGGCACAGCCCGTGCCTGTTTCACCGTTGCCTGATCAGGTACCGGTCAGCTGCTCCACACCGGAGCCTAAGCAATCCGCTCCACCGATGTCCAGTCCAGCTCCAGCCAGCGGGACCAGACCAGGGGCGCTACGGGGGGGGTAGTTAGAGGGTGGTGGTCACGCCCGGAGCCGGATCCGCCTCCGAGGCGGAATGCCCACCCGGCCCCTCCCCTGTTGGGTTTAGTTGGCGTGGTCGCAGTCCGCGCCTTTGGGGGGGGGGGGGGTACTAGTTTCGATGTGGGACTCTTATATGTTGAGCCAGGGTGTTAGTTTCGATGTGTAGTTCTATGTTTCGTTTTCTATGTTCTTGTTTATGTGTTTCTATGTTGGCCGGGGTGGTTCCCAATTAGAGACAGCTGTGGCTCGTTGTCTCTGATTGGGACCCATACTTAGGCAGCCTTTTGTGCACTTGTCATTTGTGGGATCTTGTTCCGTTTAGGTTTGTGTTGTATGACCGAGGACTTCACGTTTCGTTTTGTTGTTTTGTTGTATTGTGCATAGTACGCATTAAAAGATGTACGCATATCACGCTGCGCCTTGGTCCACTTATTACGACGAGCGTGACACTGTTTTATTTAATCAATTTTAGAATAAGGCTGTAAGGTAACAAAATTTGGAAAAGGTCAAGTGGTCTGAATACTTTCCGAAGGTACTGTATATATACGATAGCAAGGGAACTAAATAGTACAATAAAAAATGATGTATATGTATATGTATATTATATATATATATATATATATATATATATAGTATTTTTTAATGTACTATTTAGTTCCCTTTCTATCGTATTTTCCTGTGATTGTTGTGATTGTGGGCCGCAGCTCTCTGAGAATATCTGTGTCAAATGAGTTACAACCCCCTTCCACCATCTCCCCTGCTTTCCTCTCATCCCGTCTTACCTCCACCAGCCTCAACTGTTTGTCTCACCCCCAGCCCCATCACCCTGTCTCACCTCCCTCCGTCTCATACCGTACGTACATACCCAAAACAGAAGCCATGGATTACAGGCATCATCCGCACTGAGCTAAAGGGTAGAACTGCCGCTTTCAAGGAGCGGGACTCTAACCCGGACGCTTATAAGAAATCCCGATATGCCCTCCGACAAACCATCAAACAGGCAAAGAGTCAATACCGGACTAAGATTGAATCGTACTACACCGGCTCTGACACTCGTCGGATGTGGCAGGGCTTGAAAACTATTACAGACTACAAAGGGAAGTACAGCCGTGAGCTGTCCAGTGACACAAGCCTACCAGACGAGCGAAATCACTTCTATGCTCGCTTCGAGGCAAGCAACACCGAAGCATGCATGAGAGCACCAGCTGTTCCGGATGACTATGTGATCACGCTCTCCGTAGCTGATGTGAGTAAGACTTTTAAGCAGGTCAACATTCACAAGGCCGCAGGGCCAGACGGATTATCAGGACGTGTACTCCGAGCATGTGCTGACCAACTGGCAAGTGTCTTCACTCACATTTTCAACATGTCCCTGACTGAGTTTGTAAAACCAACATGTTTCAAGCAGACCACCATAGTCCCTGTGCCCAAGGACACTAAGATAACCTGCCTAAATGACTACCGACCCGTAGCACTCACATCTGAAGCCATGAAGTGCTTTGAAAGGGTGGTCATGGCTCAAATCAACACCATTATCCCAGAAACCCTAGACCCACTCCAATTTGCATACCGCCCCAATAGATCCACTGGTGATGCAATCTCTATTGCACTCCACACCGCCCTTTCCCACCTGGACAAGAGGAACACCTACGTCAGAATGCTTTTCATTGACTACAGCTCAGCGTTCAACACCATAGTGCCCTCAAAGCTCATCACTAAGCTAAGGATCCTGGGACTAAACACCTCCCTCTGCCACTGGATCCTGTACTTCCTGACAGGCCGCCCCCAGGTGGTAAGGGTAGTTAACAACACATCTGCCACGCTGATCCTCAACACGGGGGCCCCTCAGGGGTGTGTGCTCTGTCCCCTCCTGTACTCCCTGTTCACCCATGACTGCATGGCCAGGCACGACTCCAACACCATCATTAAGTTTGCTGACGACACAACAGTGGTAGGCTTGATCACCAACAATGATGAGACAGCCTATAGGGAGGAGGTCCGAAACCTGGCAGTGTGGTGCCAGGATAACAACCTCTCCCTCAACGTGATGAAGACAAAGGAGATGATTGTGGACTACAGGAAAAAAAAGAGGACTGAGCACGCCCCCATTCTCATCGACGGGGCTGTAGTGGAACAGGTTGAGAGCTTCAAGTTCCTTGGTCCAAACACACCAAGACAGTCGTGAAGAGGGCACGACAAAGCCTATTCCCCCTCAGGAGACTTAAAAGATTTGGCATGGGTCCTCAGATCCTCAAAAAGTTATACAGCTGCACCATTGAGAGCATCCTGACTGGTTGCATCACCGCCTGGTATGGTAACTGCTCTGCCTCCGACTGCAAGGCACTACAGAGGGTAGTGCGTACGGCCCAGTACATCACTGGGGACAAGCTTCCTGCCATCCAAGACCTCTATACCAGGCGGTGTCAGAGGAAGGCCCTCAAAATTGTCAAAGACTCCAGCCACGCTAGTCATAGACTGTTCTCTCTGCTACCGCACGGCAAGCGGTACCGGAGCGCCAAGTCTAGGTCCAAAAGGCTTCTCATCAGCTTCTACCCCCAAGCCATAAGACTCCTGAACAGATAATCATGGCTACCCGGGACAATTTGCACTGCCTCCCACCCCCACCCCCCTCTTTTACGCTGCTGCTACTCTGTTTATTATTTATGCATAGTCACTTTAACTCTACTCACATGTACATATTACCTCAATTACCTTGACTAGCCGGTGCCCCCACACATTGACTCTGCACCGGTACCCCCCTGCGATGCATTGCCTTAGACCACTGCGCCACTCGGGAGTTTACAGCTATAGAGCTGCACCATCGAGAGCATCCTGACTGGTTGCATCACCGCCTGGTATGGCAACGGCTCGGCCTCCGACCGCAAGGCACTACATAAGACTCCTGAACAGCTAATCATGGCTACCCGGACTATTTGCACTGCCCTCCCACCCCCACCCCCCTCTTTTACGCTGCTGCTACTCTGTTTATTATTTATGCATAGTCACTACCCTCTGTAGTGCCTTGCGGTCGGAGGCCGAGCAGTTGCCATACCAGGCGGTGATGCATCCAGTCAGGATGCTCTCGATGGTGCAGCTGTATAGCTGTAAACTCCCAGGTGGCGCAGTTGTCTAAGGCACTGCAACGCAGTGCTAGCTGTGCCACTAGAGATCCTGGTTCGAATCCAGGCTCTGTCATAGCCGGCCGCGACCGGGAGACCCATGGGGCGGCGCACAATTGGCCCAGCGTTGTCCAGGGTAGGGGAGGGAATGGCCGGCAGGGATGTAGCTCAGTTGGTAGAGCATGGCGTTTGCAACGCCAGGGTTGTGGGTTCAATTCCAGTATTAAAAAATTAATAAATAATAATAATGTATGCACTCACTAACTGTAAGTCGCTCTGGATAAGAGCATCTGCTAAATGATTAAAATTTAAAAATTTAAAATGTATATAGCCTCCCTACTGTTATTTTATTTTACTGCTGCTCTTTAGTTATTTGCTTTATTTTTTTTTTACTTAACACTTTAAAAACAAATCTTTAAATAATGCATTGTTGGTTAAGGGGTTGTAAGTAAGCATTTCACTGTAATGTCTACACCTGTTGTATTCGGCGCATGTGGCAAGTACAATTTGATTTGATTTGATCTGTTTGTCTCACCATCGATCCCATTGTTCTATTTGTCTCAGCAGAGATGGCAATATTTCGGTTACATGTGAGTGAAATATGTATTTCAGTTACTTCTGAGTATTTTTAAATTGTATTACACTACGCTGAACTACACTCCAAAATATTTTTCTATACCATTATTTATAGCGTTTCACATTTCGTGGTTCCGTTTCACCCTGCTTTGGTATCAGAAGTCTGATGGCACTATGGTGTGATAAGAGCGTCTGTTAAAGAAACGAAATATAAATGTATATCTAAAAATGTACAATTGCAAAGCATGCTGATTATTATTCTGATGACCTCCGCCCCGAAACAAAGCCAATAATAATACCCAGTTATGCATTTACTTTTTGTTCATATTCTTATCTTTAATTATTTCTTATTGTTGTTGCATTGTCGAGAAGGAACCTGCAAGTAAGCATTTTGTTAGACAGTGTATACCATGTGTATCCTGTACATATGACTAATATACTCACATATGCATTTACATTTTGTAAATTTTTTATCAGACACTCCTATCCAGAGTGACTTGCAAAATTAAGGTAGATAAAAAACAACATATCCCTGTCATAGCAAGTAAAATGTTTGTGTAAATGTTACTGAGAATGTTGTTGCTGTTCAGGCCGGCTACTTGCAAATCTATTTTTGTATTTTAAAATACAAAATACATGTATTAGAATTCAATACATTACAAAAGAAAAGTATTTTGTAGTTTATTTGATACATTGATCTTTATGGTATTTTGCAATTGTATTTTGTAATTGTATTTTGTAATTTTTGCCAATCCCTGCCTCTCAGTAGGAATCAAGTCTCATCTCCTCACAGAACAAAACACAGAAACAAAAAACACCATGTTTTGCTACACATCTGAGAGGAGTGAACAGCAGGGAGAGAGTGGCTTAGGAAATTATATATATTACACACACAAAGGGCCGTTCAATCGCTTCCACCGGCTGGCTGCTCTTTGACAGGCTGCATTTTTTGGAAAGAACATATAGACCGGAAAAGAGGGAAAAACAACTGTCCACACACCCCCAGGATCGGTGGTTGGGTGGTTGGGCTAACAGAGAGAACCAGCACCGCAAGCCTAGTTGGTGAATTCCTTTACTCCTCATAAGCAAAGAGAACCTATTATCCAGAGAATGCTTGACAGCTTGGTCTGGGAAGTTAGCAGTTTTCACCACTCTAGACTGTCTGTGTAGATTTGTTGCAGGGTCAGTTTGAGAACATTAGCACTGAACGGTTAAAGGCCCAATGCAGCCGTTTTTAAATCACTATCAAATCATTTCTGAATAACAATTAAGTACCTTACTGTAATTGATTTTCATTAAAATCTGCAAAATAAATGCTTTTTAGCAAAAAACTATTTCTCTTTAACAATTTTGCTAAGACTCTCTGGGAAACTAGCTGTTATTAGCAGAGAGGTTTGGAACTGCTTTATTATTGGTATATTTACCAATTCACCGCATGATGATGTCACCATGGAAAGCCGAAACTCCAGCCCATGCAAGCCTGCTGATTAGAAGGTCCTGCGGATTGTATTTTCAACCAGCAACTATAGGGAATTATGCAATGGGTGGGTCTAATCCTGGATGCTGATTGGTTAAAACTGCATTCCAGCCGGTGTCTATTCCACAAGTTACCACCGGCTAAAGCTATGACGTTGAAATGCCTATTTACTCTTACTCCAGCCTAGCCAGGCAATGTATAAACTTGATCTCCACTATAAAAAGCATGTAGACATTATCTCCCATTTCTTTAGACTAGTATTTGATTTTCAACAGCGGTGATTTATACCTTGCTGTCTGTCTCTCCGACATTTGCAACATGGTTTCAATTTTGAAATTCGATCTCCAGCTATCCCATAGTAATGAACGTGTCGGGATGAGACAGGCAGGCAGCTTTTCTCAGCCAGTCGAAATCATGAATCATAATTTGACGTGACTATAAGTTAACCGTAGTTGGCTAGCTAGCAAGCAAGGGATAAGAACGTTGCCACCTAATATGGCAATGGAACAGTTAGAACTAATGAGTGGATCACAACCATAGATACAGAACAAAAATACTTAACGACTGGGTCACGTCTCTTGCATCCAAACCGATAGAACGAACGACCAGCTGGCTTGGGTAGCAACCTAATTCACCCACCCTCCCAAATCTCAGAGAAATCAACCCTGATTGATTTGATATTGACAAATGTTCCACATAAATATTCTGTGGTTGGTGTTTTCTGTAATGATTTAAGTTCCATTGTGCTGTTGTTGCTATTAGAAATACTAAGGTACCTAAGACAATCCCACGCTTTATTTGTAAGATACATTTTAAGAGTTTTAATGAGCAGGCTTTCTTTCATGATTTGTTTTATTTTGACTGGAGCAAGATTGAGCTTATTCCTGATGTGGAAACTGCCTTGAAGTTCTTTCATGATGTTATTTTCCAAATAGTAAACAAACATGCCCCATTCCACAGGTTCAGAGTAAAGGGCGGGATAATCCATGGTTTTCTTCTGAGCTGTCCTGTATTATTCACAAACGTATTCTAGCCTGGGCTAAAGCAAGGAAATCATGTTCTGATGCTGATTGGCTTCTTTTTAGGCAGCTACGAAACAAGTGTTCTTCTTTTCTCAGGAAGGCCAAGTCTGAATATTTTATGTCTGTTACCACTGATAACCTGAATGACCCTATAATGTTTTGGTAGGCTATTAAGTCTATGTCTGGTAACAGTAATGTTAATGAATTACCGTCATGTGTATTGAAGGACTCTGTTGCTGTACATGACAAAACTGAAATGATGCATTGTTTTAATGAGCACATTGTATCATCTGGTAGGCTGTTTGATTCAGTATCCTCTATCTCTGTACAACCTTGTGTGGATGAACCGGTGACAGTTGGTCAAACCTTTAGCTTTTCACCATTCTCAGTGCAGGAGGTACATAAAGCCCTGAAATCCTTAGATCAGAGAAAGCCTGCAGGTCCTGATCTTCTTGATCCCTGCTTTTTAAAACTGGCAGCTGATTTCATAGCTGAACCACTTTCATATCTGTTCAATCTAACGCTGGAATGCAATGAAATTCCAAGGATCTGGAAATCAGCATTTGTCCTACCACTTTTAAAAGGGGGAGATCCAACTCTTTTAAATAATTATAGGCCAATCTCCAAGCTGTGACCCCTGGCAAAAATACTTGAAACCCTTGTTAGTGAACAGCTAAAATGTTTTTTTAAATACTAACTATTTTATCAATGTACCAATCAGGCTTCAGGAAGAAGCATAGCACAATTACAGCAGCCAAAAAGGTTTTACATGATATCACTGAAGCCCTTGACAGAAAACTGCACTGTGTCTCACTTTTTATTGATCTCTCTATGGCTTTTAATACACTTGATCATGCTATACCGAGGCAGAGATTGTCCAGTGTAAGTCTTTCGGAGCATGCAGTTGCATGGTTTTCTAACTATCTGTCTGATAGAACTCAGTGCACTCAATTTGATGGGCTCATGTCTATTAAATTATCTGTCTGTAATGGTGTGCCCCAGGGCTCTGTACATGGTCCCCTCTTATTCACTATTTATATAAATAATTTAAACAAAAATTTGCAAAATGCGCAACTTCACTTTTATGCTGATGGTACTGTTATTTATTGTTGTGCCATGTTGCTCACAAAAGCTTTCCAGAACTTGCAAACTGCTTTTTATACTGTTCAACATACCTTGTGTCAATTGAATCTTATCCTCAATGCTGACTAAACTAATGGTGTTTTCTAAAGCAAGAAACAGACCACTGAACCTTTCACCTATTACTACCTATCAGGGCAATGAGATTGAGGTTGTAACCTCATATAAATATCTTGGAATTTTAATTGATGACAGCCTCTCTTTTAAATTGCATATTCAACAACTTACAAAATATGTATATATATTTTGAAGCCAGAAGGAGGCTAGTATCAGCTACATTTATGCCTATACTAGAATATGGAGATATTTTATATATGATGCTTCCGCTCAGTGTTTGAGATCAATTGACACCCTTTATCATTGAGATCATTGAGACCCTTACGGTTTTGCATTTTATATACCAGGGTTGGCTGGCCTTCACTAGTCACACGTAGGCTCAGTCACTGGTATACTTTAATTTACAAAGCCTTTTTGGGTTTACTACCATTTTATCCACTACCATTTTATCCTCTTAAGGATTGGACCCTTATTTTCAAATTTCGCCTAAAATGACATACCCAAATCTAACTGCCTGTAGCTCAAGACCTGAAGCAAGGATATGCATATTCTTGATACCATTTGAAGGAAACACTTTGAAGTTTGTGGAAATGTGAAATTAATGTAGGAGAAAATAACACATTAGATCTGGTAAAAGATGATAAAAACAAAAAACATTTGTTTTCTATTTATTTTTTTGTTCCATCATTTTTGAAATGCAAGAGAAAGGCCGCAATATAAAATTGCAGTTTAGGCGCAATGTACATTTTGGCCACTAGATGGCAGCAGTGTGTGCAAAGTTTCAGATTGATCCAGTGAAGCATTGCAATACTGGACTATTTTGTATCAAGTCTGCCCAAATGTGCCGAATTGGTCAATTGATACATTTTCAAGTACATAACTATAGAGAACATGTATAAATGATATGGTAATACAAAATGTAAGTTTACACACTACCAGGAATGTCATACATGATGGATCATTAGCTTATACACTAACTTTCACACATCTAGATGGCCGGGTGGGGTGGGTGTGGAGCCAGAGACAGCAAGGGTTCAAACTGTAGAAACCAGTTCCTACATTTGAATATAAAAATGGATATTATCAAACAAAACTATGCTACATTTTATCTCTGGCAGTCTCAGGATGACAAATCAGAGCAAGATTACTGAATGTTAGTACATTATTTACCTTCAGAGGTGAATGTATTAATGTTTTTTGTTGTTGTGCACTCTCCTCAAACAATAGCATGGTATTTTGTCATTGTAATAGCTACTGTAAATTGGACAGTGGAGTTAGATTAACAAGAATTTAAGCGTTCTGCCCATATAAGACATATCTATGTCCTGGAAAGTTTTCTGTTACTTACAACGGTCATGCTAATCACATTAGCGCACGTTAGCTCAACAGTCCCGTATACGGGACACCGATCCTGTAGAGGTTAACTGGGAATTTTTATTCTTCAGAAATGTGGTGGGTACTCCGTTCGCAGAACTTTATCCTGCTAACTGTTCCATGTGTCTGAACTGAATTTGGTAAAAGGGCATTTATGTACTCTGCGCCATCGACATGGAACACCTTACAACATACTTTTAAACTGGAAGAACTTGTCCCGATTGGTGTTTTTAAATAATTGATGAGGGATTTTGAGGCTGATTCCTTGACCTGTCAATGTTTTTACATTTCTGTTTTATGATTGTGTTATGCTCCTATGAATTCTATGGATGTTTACTAGATTACTTTTAGTTTTTCATGTTGTCTGTCTGTAATTGTGTAATGACTTGGTGCTGCCTATCTTGGCCAGGACGCTCTTGAAAAAGAGATTTCAAATCTCAATGAGCCTTTCCTGGTTAAATAAAGGTTAAATCAAATAGAAATGTTATTGTGGAAGGATTAAATTGTATGAATAAATTCATCTAAATAACATTTTTTATGAAAATATGTCAATCATTGTTTGAATATGTTGGTAACCCATTGTATACAAGTGATAATGCCCTCGAAGCCGGTGTTTGGAGGATATATTGTCATGGTTTGTCAGCCTTCGACTTTGTCTCAGGCCTAACAACACCCATGCCAATGTACAGTGGCTTGTGAAAGTATTCACCCCCCTTGGCATTTTTCCTATTTTGTTGCCTTACAACCTGAAATTAAAATGTTTTTTTTTTTTTTTTTTTTTTTTTGGGGGGGGGGTTGTATCATTTGATTTACACAAAATGCCTACCACTTTGAAGATCCAAAATAAGACAAGAAAACAGAAAACTTGAGCGTGCATAACTATTCACCCCCCCAAAGTCAATACTTTGTAGAGCCACCTTTTGCAGCAATTATAGCTGCAAGTCTCTTGGGGTATGTCTCTATAAGCTTGGCACATCTAGCCACTGGGATTTTTGCCCATTCTTCAAGGCAAAACTGCTCCAGCTCCTTCAATTTGGATGGGTTCCGCTGGTGTACAGCAATCTTTATGTCATACCACAGATTCTCAATTGGATTGAGGTCTGGGCTTTGACTAGGCCATTCCAATACATTTAAATGTTTCCCCTTAAACCACTCGAGTTTTGCTTTAGTAGTATGCTTAGGGTCATTGTCCTGCTGGAAGGTGAACCTCCATCCCAGTCTCAAATCTCTGGAAGACTGAAACAGGTTTCCGTAAAGAATGTCCCTGTATTTAGCGCCATCCATCATTCCTTCAACTCTGACCAGTATCCCAGTCCCTGCCGATGAAAAACATCCCCACAGCATGATGCTGCCACCATCATGCTTCACTGCGGGGATGGTGTTCTCGGGGTGATGTTGGGTTTCGCCAGACACAGTGTTTTCCTTGATGGCCGAATAGCTCAATTTTAGTATCATCTGACCAGAGTACCTTCCTCAATATGTTTGAGGAGTCTCCCACATGGCTTTTGGCGAACAGCAAACGTGTTTGCTTATTTTTTTCTTTAAGCAATGGCTTTTTTCTGGCCAGTCTTCCGTAAAGCCCAGCTCTGTGGAGTGTACGGCTTAAAGTGGTCCTGTGAACAGATACTCCAATCTCCGCTGTGGAGCTTTGCAGCTCCTTCAGGGTTATCTTTGGTATCTTTGTTGCCTCTCTGATTAATGCCCTTCTTGCCTGGTCCTTGAGTTTTGGTGGGCGGCCCTCTCTTGGCAGGTTTGTTGTGGTGCCATATTCTTAAAAAAATTTAATAATGGATTTAATGGTGCTCCGTGGGATGTTCAATGTTTCGGATATTTTTTTATAACCCAACCCTGATCTGTACTTCTCCACAACTTTGTCCCTGACCTGTTTGGAGAGCTGCTTGGTCTTCATGGTGCCGCTTGCTTGGTGGTGCCCCTTGCTTAGTGGTGTTGCAGACTCTGGGGCCTTTCAGAACAGGTATATATATATACTGATATCATGTGACAGATCATGTGACACTTAGATTGCACACAGGTGGACTTTATTTAACTAATTATGTGACTTCTGAAGGTAATTGGTTGCACCAGATCTTATTTAGTGGCTTCATAGCAAAGGGGATGAATACATATGCACGCACCACTTTTCCGTTATTTCTTTTTTTGAATTTTTTAAAACAACTTATTTTTTTCATTCCACTTCACCAATTTGGACTATTTTGTGTATGTCCATTACATGAAATCCAAATAAAAATATATTTAAATTACAGGTTGTAATGCAACAAAATAGGACAAACGCCAAGGGGGGTGAATACTTTTGGAAGGCACTGTATACTCCAAACACCGGCTTCTTGGGCATTGTGACTTAAATAACACTGATCACATTTCTTCACACTTTTACAGGGTTAGTTTCATCAGCTGTTTTTCAATATTATATAAAACACAGGGAAAACAAAATTTAGACTGTACTTGGCCTTTAATGCCAAAAGTTAAACGGGTCGGCGTTGAGGAAAAAGTGAGTTCAGTACGATACTGTACGCCTCCAGTCTGTTGTTCAAACTGTCAAGGAGTCAAACACCCTCCCCCATGTTGTCCTCCTACCTCTCCTTTCTTCTCCTCCTCGCCTCCACCTGTGCCTAGTTTGTGGGGCGGCCACGAACACCCTCATTTATCTTGCATGGGGTTTGACAGCCGGTGTGTGAGATGGTGAGAAAGGATATGTCGTTGAGGACCCATCTAACCATACAGCAACAGAAATAGGACAGAACTGTGTCTGTGATATATGGCTAGGTTGAATGTGTTATTACAGCAACCTTCTGCTGGAGAGAGAGAGAGGGCAAGGGAGAGAGACAGAGAGAGACAAAGAGAGGCTCGCTACTGCCTCGTCTACTGTTACTGTTCATAGTAACGCTATGACTATAACTACTGTTCCCTGAAGGAGGAAATGACAACATGTGGGGATTCGCACTGTCGCGACTTCAGTTGAAGGATATACAATCACGCCTGAAATCCGTGCCTCTCTGGAAGTCCCACCTTCCACAGGTGATAAGCGTGAAGCTTGGGTTCATTCCTTCAATTTAATACCGATCTTCACCAAGCCGAGGAATGGGCGGTGTAGGGCAAAATAGCTGTTGTACCTTGTTTCCCTCATTTCGCTGCCTAGTGACTTTCCCCTGTCCCAGCCATTAGCACGATGTGGGCCACACTGGGAGCAGTGACATCCAAGCTATAAAACCTCACAAAAGTGTGTGGTGATACCCAACTCGCCGCAGCACAAATATCTCCTATAGTCAACCCTTTAAACAGTGCCCAAAATGCTGCCAGACCCGTGGTGGAGAGGGTGCTTACACCGGTAGGTAACCCTTGTCACTTGATGTTATATGCAAGGTAGATAGCCTCCACAATCCATTGGGAGAGATGCTGCATAGAGCGTGCCCTGCCGCAGAGCTGGATTAGCAAAACAGACAAAAAACTGGTCACATACAGTGCATTCGGAAGGTATTCAGACCCCTTGACTTTTTCCACATTTAGTTACATTACAGCCTTATTCTAAAATTGATTAAATTGTTTTCCTCATCAATCTACACACAATACCCCATAACGACAAAGCAAAAACAGGTAGTTAGACATTTTAGCAAAAATAAACAAAAATTAAAACTGAAATATCACATTTACATAAGTATTCAGGCCCTTTACTCAGTACTTTGTTGAAGCACCTTTGGCAGCGATTACAGCCTGGAGTCTTCTTGGGTATGATGCTACAAGCTTGGCACACCTGTATTTGGGGAGTTTCTCCCATTCTTCTCTGCAGATCCTGTCAAGGTCTGTCAGGTTGGATGGGGAGTGTTGCTTCACAGCTATTTTCAGGTCTCTCCAGAGATGTTAGATCGGGTTCAAGTCCGGGCTCTGGCTGGACCACTCAAGGACATTCAGAGACTTGTCCAGAAGCCCCTACTGCTTTGTCTTTGCTGTGTGCTTAGGGTCGTTTTCCTGTTGGAAGGTGAACCTTCGTCCCAGTCTGAGGTCCTGAGCGCTCTGGAGAAGGTTTTTATCAAGGATCTCTCTTTACTTTGCTCCGTTCATCTTTCCCTCGATCCTGACAAGCTCTAGGGACATTTCTTTCGACCTCATGGCTTGGTTTTTGCTCTGTCAACTGTGGGACCTAATATACTGTAGACAGGTGTGTGCCTTTCCAAATCATGTCCAATCAATTGAATTTACCACAGGTGGACTCCAATCAAGTTGAAGAAACATCTTAAGGATGATCAGTGGAAACAGGATGTACCTGAGCTCAATTTCGAGTCTCATAGCAAAGGGTCTGAATTCTTATGTAAATAAGGTATTTCTGTTTTGTATTTGTAATAAATTTGAAAGAGAGAGTCGTCAGAACCACTGACTTCTGAGGCTCAAAGGGGGCCGCACACAGTGCCTCCAAAATCAGTGCCAAGTCCCATGTGGGCGCAAAAGGTTTAGAGACCAGTCTGAGACAACGTACACCTTTCAGGAACAGCACCACCAGGGGGTGAGCCCCCATTGAGGCTCAGTCAATTCCCACATGACACGCTGAGATAGTGGCCTCTCTGGCCTCTCGTGCCAAACCTGCCCATGTGCCTGGGAAAACAGGCCCCTCTGCAACGGGAGTTGCCACGGGTCTCGGCCTAAAAGAGGAACAATCTCCGCGAACCAAGGCTGCCTGCGCCATCGGGGAGCCACAAGAATCAATGGTAAGCCCTCCCGGCGCACCCTCTCCAACTTGGGCTGAATCAGAACTACTGGTGGAAACATGTAGAAGAGGGTCCGAGGCCACTGGGGCGCCAGAGCGTCCGTTCCCATTGAGAAAAATCGATTACACTGTGCATTTTCTCGCGAAAGATTAAAGTCGTAAAGATCAAAGTCAGCCCTGCCAAACCTTTCCCATATTAGGGAGACCACCCAGGAGTGTAGGCTACACTCCTGAGAGAGGGCCACACCTGGACGAAAGATCTGCTCCCGAGTTGAGGCAACCAGGGATATGCGTCTCCCGAAGCGAGAACATGTGCTCACTGCTCCCCAGCAATATGGAGCGAGCCAAGTTTAGGAATGTTGATGCACACCACAACTGACATACTGTCGGTTTTTTGACCAGTACAAGCTGGCCTGACAAAAGAGTCCATACATCCCAACCTTCGTACAGCGCACCCCACCCTCGAGGATATGCGTCTGTCGTGATCACCTTGCGGGATACAACTCAGCTCATGGGAGCCCCCTGAGATTAGCAGAGGGTCCCATCACTGGGCCATGGCCCGTAGGCCTGATAGGGACACCCAAAGCGCAGAGGCCACCATCCCCAGTAGGCGTTGGCACTGGTGGAAATGCACTGTGTGACCCAGCCGAAATGTGGCTAAGCAGAGCCGGAACCTAGACACCCTCCGTGGCGATAGAAAAGTGTGATACACGAGTGAGTAGCTCGAGACCCAGAAACGGAATGCGCTGAGATGGAGTCAGACAGGTCTTTTTCTTGTTTTTTATGAAACCTAGACACTGAATAAGGGACAGTAGAATGGATGTGTGCGACTCCGCCGCTACCAGCCAATCGCTGTAATAGCCTGCAGCTCATGAGCATTCTGAGTTTGTAGACTCTGAGGTGCTTGCTGAGGGCACGTAGGTCTAGAATGGGACGCAAAGTCCTGTCCCTTTTCGTAACCAGGAAATACCGGCATTACCAGCCTTTCTGGATCTTCGACATAGGAACGACTCGGATTGCCTGCTTCTGGAGACGGGAGGATACTCCCTTCCTCAAAACGGGCGCTGAAGCCTCAGGAACAGTCGACGTGATGATGCTGCAGAAGTGTGGAAGAGAATGAAAAGCATTGAGCTGGAAACAGATTTCGGTGCTCATATGAACCACAGAGACATGGGTGGGATAAGAGCATGGGAACCCTGCTCGTTCCCTCGGCTCTGCTACCAACAACTAATCGCCTATAGAGCCCATAACCTGTATCACTAGACACATCATAGGGACTAGTGAGCTACAGGCAAGAATAATCAACGAATCTCAGTAATGAGCCACCCATGGGGGAGGGGTGCCTCTCTGTGGACAGAGACCCAACTAATCACTCTTTCTCTGGGGAGATTGATATAACACTTGAACCCCATGAACACCGTGGAATGCGGGGTAACAGAGGGGGCAGCATCACACATGGACAAGCTTCCAACACACGTTGTGCTTCCGTGAGACTGTATAGTCTGCATGAAGCCCGGCCCCGCTACGGGCACAGGTGGCTCTGGCAATGGCTTATGTAGTACACCGTTTAGCCAGTACGTGGGGGTACTGTTGTCACAGTATTGTTTTTGCAGAGGGCTGCACTGGTCACTCAGATCCATGCCAAGGCCCCTCGCTCCAGGGGTACCCCAGCCAAGTGGTCGGGGGGCTGCTTACTCATTGGATGTGTACGCAAACCCCGCTTCCTCCACTCCCTCCAACTCCAGGAATTAAAAATAGGAATGGGGTTGCCACAACACTGGGGAAAAGCCAGTAAGTTTCACTCGCCGGAAGTTAAGCATGCTAGCCAACGTTAGCCAGGAGGCTTTGTAGCCTAACCTAGGCTAGCTAGACTCTTTGACCGCAGCGATGTCTGTTTAGAATAACTAAGCAACTGAACACTACTTATACTAAACAAGAGAGCTACCCCAGCAACTCCACTGTGCGGAGGCAGGAATAGCTAGTAATAGCTAGCTCGCCTCAGCGAGTTAGCCAACCTGGCTAGCACGCTATGCAGCACTTGTTTAGCTAGCCCAGTCTTGAAAGTCCATGTAGGACTGGATAAGAGCGTCTGCTAAATGACTAAAATGTAAAATGTAAATGTAGGACCGGGACACCGAGGTGGGACCGGACCCTTCCTCAACAAGTCTGGAAAGAGAGGCAAGCGGTACTTGACCAAGGCCGACACAGGCGGCGGGGGGTACCCACCGAACCTGGCCACCCTCTTTCTTCGAGTAGCCTCCCATAACCGGTGACAGAGAGCACTGGTGCCATGTTGGGCGCGGGCTGCCACCGCATACCCCACTCACAGGCAGACAAGACATTTGCGCTGACCACCCATCAATCTCTGCTTTCTGCACCCCGGTCCCAACCGAGGTACCGGCATCCGGAAAAGGAAAATCGCCATTGGTAATTCCAAGCTTCCTCAAGAATGCTGCACATTTTTCCAGGGAGTCTGTACGCAGTATGTGGCAATGTGCACACGGACTGGTTCGAACGAAGGCCGCCTGAGTGTGCTCCAAGCCGAGACAAACTACACATAGATCATGAGTATCTTTCAGAGAAATGCTATAACCTCATGACTGGGGGCATGATCTCGACCCCGAACCCGGCTTCGCCATCGTCGTCTCTGTCGTTTTCTTAGCCATCTTACTCATTGCACCAACAAATTGAAGAATAACTAATTGTATGTGATTAGAAAACGTATAAGAACAAGTACAAACTTCAGCACACAATGTCAAGGAGGTGAGCACGCTCTACCACTGTGGGACAGTTTAGTAGGCGCAACGTAAGACAGTCTCATTTTCCAATTGTTTGTTTTAGTAGCGTGAATTGTTCCTGTTCACACCGAGGTGAATAGCGGAATAATTGAAGGAATGAATCCGAGTCTCACGCTTATCATCTGTGGAAAGCGGGACTTCCAGTGAGGCGCGTATTTCATTGGCCTTGTCAGGCAAGATTTTATATCCTTCAACTGAAGTCCAGAGAGTGCGACTTCCCATAATATGTTGTACTGTAGTTGACTGACTGAATGGGAACCACCACAAACATGAAAACATAGTATGGGTTTAATACTATATCTATCATGCAATATAATTAATATTGCTAGCATATCCCCATGCACAGGGAAGTTTGCAGAAATAAATGAGGTGAGCAGAATTGTGTATCTATTTTACATCCAGATTTTATTTATTTTTATGAATGGCCAAGTATCTACTTTTGATTGCAAGTTCAATCTTATTGATTACTATCTTACATTTGACCTATGCTTGCATTGATTTCGCAAGTACTGCATAGTGCATACCCATTCTCAGCCCTTTCTGTTTTCTGTATAACTGCTTTATCCCCCCCCCCCCCCCCCACCCCCAACCGGGTTCAGCCATATTCAAATGAGACTCACCTTACATTTTCTCCATTTCATTATGACACCAGACGAATAAGAGACATCCATCATAGGGTAAATTTATCCAACACCCCCCCCCCCCCCCCCCCCCCCCCTCCTCATCCTCCCAAATAAGACACAATTAATTATAGTCCCTGTAATCGACCACAGTCTGAAAAGCTTTAAAGAATAAGCCATCATTAGCACCTGTTTCATCTCCCTAATGCTTCATTTTCATTTTGCTATGTGGGGTGTTTTTTGGAGATGGGAGTTCAGAGGGGTTAAGGGGGTCTGGCCTTAAAGGTTTGCCCAGGGGACGTGGCCTGTATCGGGGGTAGATCTCTAATGACAGAGCCTTCTGGAGCTCTTCAGATTGGCCGGCTGGGTCTGGAAGTCTGGGCATCAAAGGGCGAATAAATAACCCAAAGGACATCCCAAGGGCAGAGTAAGAGAGAGGGAGAGAGCTAGACAGAGAGGGAGAGAGATAGACAGAGAGAAAGTGAAAGAGAGAGAAAGAGAGAGAGAGCGAGAGAGGGGATAGAGATAGACAGAGAGAAATAGAGTGGGAGAGAGAGTAATAAAGACTAAGTGAAGTAGAAGTGGTCTACTAAGGAGAGAGAGAAACAGAGAAAAACATAGGGAGAGAATGGTACCAGATATAAGGGGGAGGGGGTTTATTTAAAATACTGTTGGAAGATGTTTTCGGAAGATAGGCAGGGACTCTGCTGTCCTGATATTGCGGGGGGGGGGCTCGTTCCACCATTAGGGTGCCAGGACAGAGAAGAGCTTTAACTGGGCTGAGCGGGAGCTGACCCCCTGTAGGGGTGGGAGGGCCAAGAGACCAGAAGTGGCAGAATGGAGTGGTCGGGTTGGGGTGTAGGGTTTGAACATTGCCTGAATGTAAGGAGGTGCAGTTCCCCTTCCTGCTCTGTAGGCAAGCACCAGGGTCTTGAAGTTGATGCGAGCTTCGACTGGAAGCCAGTGAAGTGTGTTGAGGAGCGGGGTGACGTGAGAACTTGGGAAGGTTGAACTGCAGGCAGACTCCCTGTGAGTCAAGGCTACACAATACAACATTTACATTTTAGTCATTTAGCAGACGCTCTTATCCAGAGCGACTTACAGTTAGTGAGTGCATACATTTTATTTATTTTTTCATACTGGCCCCCCGTGGGAATCGAACCCACAACCCTGGCGTTGCAAGCGCCATGCTCTACCAACTGAGCTACACACTCTAGAAGAGTAGTGTCAAACATGTGGCCCATTCAAATTTATAATTTATTTTTGTATATGTCACATAAAGCTTCTTGTAATTGCCAAATAGATGCCAGTATTCCACTTGCTGGACACATTCGGCATTACCTGTGTACAGCAATCTTTAAGTCATACCACAGATTCTCAATTGGATTGAGGTCTGGGCTTTGACTAGGCCTTTCCAAGACATTTAAATGTTTCCCCTTAAACCACTCAAATGTTGCTTTAGCAGTATGCTTAGGGTCATTGGGCTCCCGAGTGGCGCAGCGGTCTAAGGCACTGCATCTCAGTGCTTGAGGCATCACTACAGACCCCCTGGTTCAATTCCAGGGGGTCTGTAGTGTATCACAACCAGCCGTGATTGGGAGTCCCATAGAGCAGAGCACAATTGGCCCAGCGTCGTCCGGCATTGGCCGGTGTAGGCCGTCATTGTAAATAAGAATTTGTTCTTAACTGAATTTCCTAGTTAAATAAAAGGTAAATAAAATAAAAAATAAAAAATATTATCCTGCTGGAAGGTGAACCTCCATCCCAGTCTCAAATCTCTGGAAGACTGAAACAGGTTTCCCTCAAGAATTTCCCTTTATTTAGCACCATCCATCATTCCTTCAATTCTGACCAGTTTCCCAGTCCCTGCCGATGGAAAACATCCCCACAGCATGATGCTGCAACCACCATGCTTCACTGTGGGGATGGTGTTCTCGGGGTGATGAGATATGTTGGGTTTGCGCCAGACATAGCGTTTTCCTTGATGGCCAAAAAGCTAAATTTTAGTCTCATCTGACCAGAGTACTTTCTTCCATATGTTTGGGGAGTCTCCCACATGCCTTTTGGCGAACACCAAACGTGTTTGCTTATTTTTGTCTTTAAGCAATGGCTTTTTTCTGCCCACTCTTCCGTAAAGCCCAGCTCTGTGGAGTGTACGGCTTAAAGTGGTCCTATGGACAGATACTCCAATCTCCGCTGTGGAGCTTTGCAGCTCCTTAAGGGTTATCTTTGGTCTCTTTGTTGCCTCTCTGATTAATACCCTCCTTGCCTGGTCCGTGAGTTTTGGTGGGCGGTCCTCTCTTGGCAGGTTTGTTGTGGTGCCATATTCTTTCCATTTTTTAATAATGGATTTAATAGTGCTCCGTGGGATGTTCAAAGTTTCAGATATTTTTTTGTAACCCAACCCTGATCTGTACTTCTCCACAACTTTGTTCCTGACCTGTTTGGAGAGCTCCTTGGTCTTCATGGTGATGCTTGCTTGGTGGTGCCCCTTGCTTAGTGGTGTTGCAGACTCTGGGGCCTTTCAGAATAGGTGTATACAGTTGAAGTCGGAAGTTTACATACACTTAGGTTGGAGTCATTAAAACTCGTTTTTCAACCACTCCACAAATTTCTTGTTAACAAACTACAGTTTTGACAAGTTGGTTAGGACATTTACTTTGTGCATGACACAAGTAATTTTTCCAACAATTGTTTACAGACAGATTATTTCACTTATAATTCACTGTATCACAATTCCAGTGGGTCAGAAGTGTATACAGTGGGGGGAAAAAGTATTTAGTCAGCCACCAATTGTGCAAGTTCTCCCACTTAAAAAGATGAGAGAGGCCTGTAATTTTCATCATAGGTACACGTCAACTATGACAGACAAAATGAGATTTTTTTTTCCAGAAAATCACATTGTAGGATTTTTAATTAATTTATTTGCAAATTATGGTGGAAAATAAGTATTTGGTCACCTACAAACAAGCAAGATTTCTGGCTCTCACAGACCTGTAACTTCTTCTCTAAGAGGCTCCTCTGTCCTCCACTCATTGCCTGTATTAATGGCACCTGTTTGAACTTGTTATCAGTATAAAAGACATCTGTCCACAACCTCAAACAGTCACACTCCAAACTCCACTATGGCCAAGACCAAAGAGCTGTCAAAGGACACCAGAAACAAAATTGTAGACCTGCACCAGGCTGGGAAGACTGAATCTGCAATAGGTAAGCAGCTTGGTTTGAAGAAATCAACTGTGGGAGCAATTATTAGGAAATGGAAGACATACAAGACCACTTATAATCTCCCTCGATCTGGGGCTCCACACAAGATCTCACCCCGTGGGGTCAAAATGATCACAAGAACGGTGAGCAAAAATCCCAGAACCACACGGGGGGACCTAGTGAATGACCTGCAGAGAGCTGGGACCAAAGTAACAAAGCCTACCATCAGTAACACACTACGCCGCCAGGGACGCAAATCCTTCAGTGCCAGATGTGTCCCCCTGCTTAAGCCAGTACATGTCCAGGCCCGTCTGAAGTTTGCTAGAGTGCAATTGGATGATCCAGAAGAGGATTGGGAGAATGTCATATGGTCAGATGAAACCAAAATATAACTTTTTGGTAAAAACTCAACTCGTCGTGTTTGGAGGACAAAGAATGCTGAGTTGCATCCAAAGAACTCCATACCTACTGTGAAGCATGGGGGTGGAAACATCATGCTTTGGGGCTGTTTTTCTGCAAAGGGACCAGGACGACTGATCCGTGTAAAGGAAAGAATGAATGGGGCCATGTATCGTGAGATTTTGAGTGAAAACCTCCTTCCATCAGCAAGGGCATTGAAGATGAAACGTGGCTGGGTCTTTCAGCATGACAATGATCCCAAACACACCACCCGGGCAACGAAGGAGTGGCTTCGTAAGAAGCATTTCAAGGTCCTGGAGTGGCCTAGCCAGTCTCCAGATCTCAACCCCATAGAACATCTTTGGAGGGAGTTGAAAGTCTGTGTTGCCCAGCGACAGCCCCAAAACATCACTGCTCTAGAAGAGATCTGCATGGAGGAATGGGCCAAAATACCAGCAACAGTGTGTGAAAACCTTGTGAAGACTTACAGAAAACGTTTGACCTGTGTCATTGCCAACAAAGGGTATATAACAAAGTATTGAGAAACTTTTGTTATTGACCAAATACTTATTTTCCACCATAATTTGCAAATAAATTCATAAAAAATCCTACAATGTGATTTTCTGGAGAAAAAAAATCTGATTTTGTCTGTCATAGTTGACGTGTACCTATGATGAAAAATACAGGCCTCTCTCATCTTTTTAAGTGGGAGAACTTGCACAATTGGTGGCTGACTAAATACTTTTTTCCCCCACTGTACATACTAAGTTGGACTGTGCTTTTAAACAGAAAATAATGTTATGGCTTTAGAAGCTTCTGATAGGCTAATTGACATCATTTGAGTCAATTGGAGGTGTACCTGTGGATGTATTTCAAGGCCACCTTCAAACCCAGTGCCTCTTTGCTTGACATCATGGGAAAGAAATCAAAAGAAATCAGCCAAGACCTCAGAAAAAAAATTGTAGACCTCCACAAGTCTGGTTCATCCTTGGGAGCAATTTCCAAATGCCTGAAGGTACCACGTTCATCTGTACAAACAATAGTACGCAAGTATAAACACCATGGGACCACACAGCCTTCATACCGCTCAGGAAGGAGATGCGTTCTGTCTCCTAGAGATTAACGTACTTTGGTGCAAAAGGTGCAAATCAATCCCAGAACAACAGCAAAGGACCTTGTGAAGATGCTGGAGGAAACAGGTACAAAAGTATCTATATCCACAGTACGAGTCCTATATCGACACAACCTGAAAGGCCGCTCAGCAAGGAAGAAGCCTCTGCTCCAAAACCGCCATTAAAAAGACAGACTACAGTTTGCAACTGCACATGTGGACAAAATCATACTTTTTGGAGAAATGTCCTCTGGTCTGATGAAACAAAAATAGAACTGTTTGGCCATAATGACCATCGTTATGTTTGGAGGAAAAATGGGGGAAGGCTTGCAAGCCGACATGAAGCACCATCCCAACGTGAAGCACGGGGGTGGCAGCATCATGCTGTGGGGTTCCTTTGCTGCAGGAGGGACTGGTGCAATTCACAAAATAGATGGCATCATGAGGAAGGAAAATGATGTGGATATATTGAAGCAACGTCTCAAGACATCAGTCAGGAAGTTAAAGCCTGGTCGCAAATGGGTCTTCCAAATGGACAATGACCCCAAGCAGACTTCAAAAGTTGTGGCAAAATGGCTTAAGGACAAGAAAGTCAAGGTATTGGAGTGGCCGTCACAAAGCCCTGACCTCAATCCTATAGAAAATGTGTGGGCGGAATTGAAAAAGCGTGTGCGAGCAAGGAGGCCAACAAACCTGACTCAGTTACACCAGCCCTGTCAGGAGGAATGGGCCAAAATTCACCCAACTTATTGTGGGAAGCTTGTGGAAGGCAACCCAAAACGTTTGACCCAAGTTAAACTATTGAAAGGCAATGCTACCAAATACTAATTGAGTGTATGTAAACTTCTGACCCACTGGGAATGTGATGAAATAAATAAAAGCTGAAATAAATAATTCTCTCTACTATTATTCTGACATTTCACATTCTTAAAATAAAGTGGTTATCCTAACTGACCTAAAACAGGGAATTTTTACTAGGATTAAATGTCAGGAATTGTGAAAAACTGCATTTAAATGTATTTGGCTAAGGTGTATGTAAACGTCCGACTTAAACCGAATATACAGAGATCATCTGACAGATCATGTGACACTTAGATTGCACACAGGTGGACTTTATTTAACTAATTATGTGACTTCTGAAGGTAATTGGTTGCACAATATGTTATTTAGGGGCTTCATAGCAAAGGGGGTGAATACATATGCACGCACCAACTTTGCTAGCTAGCTATGCAGAGTTACTCCACCTCAAGAACACCATTTGGCGAAAGAATCAGCACCCAAATACTCAGGCTGACTGGCTGTCGTTCAGGAATATGAGAAATAAGTGCACTCAGGCTATCCGGAAGGCCATAATCAGTTACTTTAAGGATCAGTTCTCTCTCTGTGGGTCTAACCCCAAAGGTTCTGGAAAACGATGAAAGACCTGGAGAATACACCCTCCTCCTCACAGCTGCCCCTGTCCCTTAATGTTGATAATGTGGCTGTTACTGACAAGGAGCGTATGGCTGAGCTCTTTAATCACCACTTCATTGTCAGGATTCCTATTTGACTCAGCCATGCCTCGTTGCCCGTCCAACACTTCCTCATCTCCCAGCCCTTCTAATGCGACTAGCCCTGATGCCCTCTTTTTCCCCTGCCCCGCTAAACAGCTTCTCCCTGCAGGCGGTCACTGAGTCTGAGGTGCTAAAGGAGCTCCTTAAACTCAACCCTAGAAAACCATCTGGGTCAGATGGTTTAGATCCTTTCTTCTTTAAGGTTGCAGCCCCTATCATCACTGAGCCTATCTCTCACATTTTTAACCTGTCTCTCCTCTCTGGGGAGGTTCCCATTGCTTGGAAGGCAGCCACTGTGCATCCTGTATTTGAAGGGGGAGATCAAGCTGATACTAACTGTTATAGGCCAATTTCTATCTTGCCCTGTTTATCAAAAGTGTTGGAAAACTTGTCAATAATCAGCTGACTGGCTTTCTTGATGTCTATAGTATTCTCTCTGGTATGCAATTTGGTTTCTGCTCAGGTTATGGATGTGCCACTGCAACCTTAAAGGTCCTAAATGATGTCACCAGTTCCCTTGACTCTAAGCAGTGTTATGCTGTTATCTTTATTGATTTGGCCAAAAGCTTTAGATATGGTAGACCATTCTATTATTTTGGGTCGGCTAAGGAGTATTGGTGTCTCTGAGTGGTATTTGACCTGGTTTGCTAACTACCTCTCTCAAAGAGTGCAATTTGTAAAGTCAGAACATCTGCTGTCTCAGCCACTGCCTGTCACCAAGGGAGTACCCCAAGGCTCGATCCTAGGTTCCACTCTCTTCTCAATTTACACCAACAACATAGCTCAGGCAGTAGGAAGCTCGCTCATCCATTTATATGCAGATGATACAGTCTTATACTCAGCTGGCCCCTCCCTGGATGTTGTGTTAAATGCTCTACAACACAGCTTTCTTAGTGTCAAAGCTCATGTGATTCAGTAAGAAGAATGCCTCTCCATCTCTATATTCAAAGACTCAATCATGGACACTCTTACTGACACTTCACATGATGTATTGTTGTCTCTACCTTTTTGCCTTTCATGCTGTTGTCATGTTTGTGCTGCTACCAGGTTGTTCTGATGCCATGTTGTGTTGCTACCATATTGTGTTGTTGTCTTAAGTCTCTCTTTATGTAGTGTTGTTGTGTGTCTTGTCGTGATGTGTGTTTTGTCCTACTGTGTTTTTTTATCCCAGCCCTCGTCCCCACAGGAGGCCTTTTGCCTCTTGGTAAATAAGAATTTGTTCTAAATTGACTTGCCTAGTTAAACAAAGGTTAAATAAAAGAAAAAAGTAAAGAACTTGAATGACTGTTATCACATCTCTTAGTTGTCAATCAAATGTATTTGGCATCGATCAAATGGGCGGGCAGGCAGACAAGTTTCCATTCAGTTGTCAAAACGTGGATTGTGACAAACATTCATTAGCAGGCAAGCTGCAGATGGGCAACCAGGTTACTATTCCCCATCGTTTATCAGTGACATTTTGACGGCCAACTAAAAGTATCACCCGTGATAAAATTCTGTCAGTTCCACTTTAAGTGAGGCCCTCCGGACCCTGACACCCCTGCTCTGGAATCTTTAAATGTTAAGCAATTTTAGCAATGTTATAGTTTAATGTTTACTGTCATAGCATACAATTCACAAGTCTTGAGGTTATTTCTAAGATATATATCGGTCTGCGAGTACTAGGTTGTAGGGTATTTTGTGCCCTGTTAAAGCTTACAGTGTCTGTTCTACTGTGGCTGTTGTTATATTTTAGCTGGTGCAGGGTTGCTGTTTATTACCATTCCATGCCCAGTCGCTGGGCTTGCAAATGGAGTTTCCACCACAGTGCCTTAATCAGCAGGTAAAATACTTTTGGAGGGAACTTTCTGTGTAAAATCAATGGGAAACAACCTCTCAAGTTCTTTTATCAGCAGCACTTTAGATAGTACCACAGGAGCAACAAGTTCCTCCACTGTACTCTCAGCATCATCAAACTAGTTATCTCATAAAGACTCATATAATGCTATGACACATATTGATTTGTGTTGATTACATAACTTTAAATCAAACTTCTGAGTCATTGTCAGATAACGCAGAGAATTAAGGTCAGGACTCTAGGAGAGAAAAGAGAGGGAGAGTGGGAGTTGCAGAAAGAGACAGGGAGAGTGAGTGAGAGGGAGTAGGAGAGAGAGTGGAGTAGAAGAGTATTATGGCAATCAAACTTTTAAAACATGTCCCTGTTTACTCAGAGGTCGAAGGCTTTTGAAAGTAAAAAGGAAAGGAGAGAAAGAGAGTGGAGAGAGAGAGAGAGAGAGAGAGAGAGAGAGAGAGAGAGAGAGAGAGAGAGAGAGAGAGAGAGAGAGAGAGAGAGAGAGAGAGAGAGAGAGAGAGAGAGAGAGAGAGAGAGAGAGAGAGAGAGAGAGAATGTTCCAGTTAAGCCTCTCACCACACTTTAATGAGACTGGATAGGGTGTCTCCTGAGAACTGTACGCATTAAGAGATTAGAGAGAACAACCAGGTAGAGAAATAAATACACTGTGTGTTTGTGTGTGTGGACATGTTTAACTACACTTGTGGGAACCAGAAGTCCCCACAAGAATAGTAAACCAAGAAAAGTTTTGTTGGTCCCCACGAGGTCAAATTCTATTTCTATGGGGTTTAGGGTTAAGGTTATAATTAGTGTTAGGGTTATAATTAGGTTTAGGGTTAAGGTTAGGAGATAGGGTTAGTTTTAGGGTTAGGAGCTAGGGTTATGGTTAGGGTTAAGGTTAGGTTAGGTTTTTGGGTTAAGGTTAGGGATAGGGTTAGGGTTAAGGTTAGGGTAAAATCATATCAAATCAAATCAAATTTTAGTTGTCACATACACGTGTTTAGCAGATGTTATAGTGGGTGTAGCGAAATGCTTGTGCTTCTAGCTTCGACAGTACAGTAATATCTAACAAGTAATATCTAACAATTTCACAACATATACCCAATACACACAAAACTAGTAAGGAATGGGATTTAAGAATATATGCATATATGGACAAGCAATGACAGAGCGGCATGGACTAAGATACAGTAGAATATTATAGAATAGAATGCAGTATATACATATGAGATGAGTAGTGCAAGATATGTAAACATTATTAAAGTGACTAGTGTTCCTTTTCTTAAAGTGGCTAGTGATTTCAATAGGCAGCAGCAGCCTCTAATGTGCTAGTGATGGCTATTTAACATTCTGATAGCCTTGAGATAGAAGCTGTTTTTCATTCTCTCGGTCCCAGCTTTGATGCACCTGTACTGACCTTGCCTTCTGGATGATAGTGGGGTGAACAGGCAGTGGCTCGGGTGGTTGATGTCCTTGATGATCTTTTTGGCATTCCTGTGACATCGGGTGCTGTATGTGTCTTGTAGGGTGGGTAGATTGCCCCCGGTAATGCGTTCAGCAGACCGCACCACCCTCTGGAGAGCTCTGCGGTTGCGGGTGGTGCAGTTGCCGTACCAGGCGGTGATACAGCCCGACATGATGCTCTCAATAAATGTTTGTGAGGGTTTTAGGTGCTAAGCCGAATTTCTTCAGCCTCCTGAGGTTGAAGAGGCTCTGTTGCGCCTTCTTCACCACACTGTCTGCGTGGGTGTACCATTTCAGTTTGTCGGTGATGTGTACGTCAAGGAACTTGAAGCTTTCCACCTTCTCCACTGCGGTCCCGTCGATGTGGATATGGGGGGTGCACCCTCTGCTGTTTCCTGAAGTCCACGATCATCTCCTTTGTTTTGTTGATGTTGAGTGAAAGGTTATTTTCCTGGCACCACACTCCCAGAGCCCTCACCTCCTCCCTGTAGGCGGTCTCGTCATTGTTGGTAATCAAGCCTACTACTGTTGTGTCGTCTGCAAACTTGATGATTGAGTTGGAGGCGTGCTTGGCCATGCAGTCATGGGTGAACAGGGAGTACAGGAGGGGGCTGAGCACGCACCCTTGTGGGGCCCCAGAGTTGAGGATCAACGAAGTGGAGATGTTGTTTCCTACCTTCACCACCTGGGGGCGGCCCGTCAGGAAGTCCAGGACCCAGTTGCACAGGGTGCGGTTCAGACCCAGGGACTCGAGCTTAATGATGAGCTTGGAGGGTACTATGGTGTTGAATGCTGAGCTATAGTCAATGAACAGCATTCTTACATACAGTGGGGAGAACAAGTATTTGATACACTGCCGATTTTGCAGGTTTTCCTACTTACAAAGCATGTAGAGGTCTGTTATTTTTATCATAGGTACACTTCAACAGTGAGAGACGGAATCTAAAACAAAAATCCAGAAAATCACATTGTATGATTTTTAGGTAAATAATTTGCATTTTATTGCATGACATAAGTATTTGATCACCTACAAACCAGTAAGAATTCCGTCTCTCACAAACCTGTTAGTTTTTCTTTAAGAAGCCCTCCTGTTCTCCACTCATTACCTGTATTAACTGCACCTGTTTGAACTCGTTACCTGTATAAAAGACACCTGTCCTCACACTCAATCAAACAGACTCCAACCTCTCCACAATGGCCAATACCAGAGAGCTGTGTAAGAACATCAGGGATAAAATTGTAGACCTGCACAAGGCTGGGATGGGCTACAGGACAATAGGCAAGCAGCTTGGTGAGAAGGCAACAACTGTTGGCGCAATTATTAGAAAATGGAAGATGTTCAAGATGACGGTCAATCACCCTTGGTCTGGGGACCCATGCAAGATCTCACCTCGTAGGGCATCAATGATCATGAGGAAGGTGAGGGATCAGCCCAGAACGACACAGCAGGACCTGGTCAATGACCTGAAGAGAGCTGGGACCACAGTCTCAAAGAAAACCATTGGTAACACACTACGCCGTCATGGATTAAAATCCTGCAGCGCACGCAAGGTCCCCCTGCTCAAGCCAGCGCATGTCCAGGCCCGTCTGAAGTTTGCCAATGACCATCTGGATGATCCAGAGGAGGAATGGAAGAAGGTCATGTGGTCTGATGAGACAAAAATATAGCTTTTTGGTCTAAACTCCACTCGCCGTCTTTGGAGGAAGAAGAAGGATGAGTACAACCCCAAGAACACCATCCCAACTGTGAAGCATGGAGGTGGAAACAACATTCTTTGGGGATGCTTTTCTGCAAAGGGGACAGGACGACTGCACCGTATTGAGGGGATGGGGCCATGTATCGCGAGATCTTGGCCAACAACCTCCTTTCCTCAGTAAGAGCATTGAAGATGGGTCGTGGCTGGGTCTTCCAGCATGACAATGACCCGAAACACACAGAAAGGGCAACTAAGGAGTGGCTCCGTAAGAAGCATCTCAAGGTCCTGGAGTGGCCTAGCCAGTCTCCAGACCTGAACCCAATAGAAAATCTTTGGAGGGAGCTGAAAGTCCGTATTGCCCAGCGACAGCCCCAAAACCTGAAGGATCTGGAGAAGGTCTGTATGGAGGAGTGGGCCAAAATCCCTGCTGCAGTGTGTGCAAACCTAGTCAAGACCTAGAGGAAACGTATGATCTCTGTAATTGCAAACAAAGGTTTCTGTACCAAATATTAAGTTCTGCTTTTCTGATGTATCAAATACTTATGTCATGCAATAAAATGCAAATTAATTACTTAAAAATCATACAATGTGATTTTCTGGATTTTTGTTTTAGATTCCATCTCTCACAGTTGAAGTGTACCTATGATAGAAATGACAGACCTCTACATGCTTTGCAAGTAGGAAAACCTGCAAAATCGGCAGTGAATCAAATACTTGTTCTCCCCACTGTAGGCATTGCTCTTGTCCAGATGGGATAGGGCAGTGTGCAGTGTGATGGCGATTGCATCGTCTGTGGATCTATTGGGGCGGTAAGCAAATTGAAGTGGGTCTAGGGTGACAGGTAAGGTAGAGGTGATATATTCCTTGACTAGTCTCTCAAAGCACTTCATGATGACAGAGGTGAGTGCTACAGGGCGATAGTCATTTAGTTCAGTTAGCTTTCCTTTCTTGGGTACAGGAACATTGTTGGCCATCTTGAAGCATGTGGGAACAGCAGACTGGAAAAAGGAGAGATTGAATATGTCACTAAACACACCAGACAGTTGGTCTGTGCATGCTCTGAGGACGCGGCCCCTTGCGAGGGTTAACATGCTTAAATATCTTATTCACGTCGGCCATGGAGAAGGAGAGGCCACAGTCCTTGGTAGTGGGCCTCGTCCGTGGCACTGTGTTATCCTCAAAGCGGGCTAAGAAGGTGTTTAGCTTGTCTGGAAGCAAGACGTCGGTGTCGGCGACATGGCTGGTTTTCCTTTTGTAGTCCGTGATTGTCTGTAGACCCTGCCACATTCGTCTCGTGTCTGAGCCGTTGAATTGCGACTCCACTTTGTCTCTATACTAATGTTTTGCCAGTTTAATTGCCTTGCGGAGTGAGTAGCTACACTGTTTGTATTCTGCCATATTCCCAGTCACCTTGCCATGGTTGAATGCGGTGGTTCGTGCTTTCAGATTTGCGCAAATGCTGCCATCTATCCACAGTTTCTGGTTAGGGTAGATTTTAATAGTCACAGTGGGCACAACATCACCTGTACACTTCCTGATAAACTCAGTCACCGTTTCAGTGTATTTGTCTAAATAATTTTCGGAAGCTACCCGGAACATATCCCAGTCCGCGTGATCAAAACTATCTTGAAGCGTGGATTCCGATTGGTCAGACCAGTGTTGAATAGTCCTTAGCATGGGTACTTCCTGTTTGAGTTTCTGCCTATAGGAAGGGAGAAGCAAAATGGAGTCGTGGTCAGATTTGCCGAAAGGAGGGAGGGGGATGGCCTTATAACCATCGCGGAAGTTCGAATAGCAGTGGTCGAGGATTTTGTCAGCGCAAGTACAACAGTCGATATGTTGATAGAACTTCGGCAGCCTAGTCCTCAAATTCCCTTTGTTAAAATCCCCGGCTACAATAAATGCAGCCTCAGGATATGTGGTTTCCAGTTTGCATAAGGTCCAGTGAAGTTCTTTAAGGACTGTCGTGGTATTGGCTTGAGGGGGGATATACACGGCCGTGACTATAACCAAAGAAAATTATCTTGGGAGATAATACGGTCGGCATTTGATTGTGAGATATTCTAGGTCGGGTGAATAGAAGGACTCAAGTTCCTGTATGTTACTTCAATTACACCATGAGTCGTTAATCATGAAACACACATCTCCGCCCTTCTGCTTCCCGGAGAGATATTTATTCCTGTCTGCGCGTTGAACTGAGAACCCATCTGGCTGGACCGATTTCGACAGAATATCCCAAGAGAGCCATGTTTCCGTGAAAGTATGTTACAGGCCTTGATGTCTCTCTGGAAATAAATCCTTGCCTGTAGTTCGTCGACCTTGTTAACCAAAGACTGAACATTAGTGAGTAGTATACTTGGAAGCGGTGGGTGGTGTGTGCGCCTCCTAAGTCGAACCAGCAGGCTGCTCCGAGTGCCTCTCCTCCGCCGGTGATGTTTTGGGTCAGCCGCTGGAATCAGTTCAGTTGCCCTGGGGAGAGCAAACAAAGGATCTGCTTCGGGAAAGTCGTATTCCATGGTCGTAATTGTGGTGAGTTACCGTCCACTCTGAAAGCCAATAGTTTTTCCCGTCTGTATGTAATGATGCAAAACGCTTTCTGAACTAATAATGTAAAGAATAATACATAAAAAAACAAAATACTGCAAAGTTTCCTAAGAGCTAGTCGTGAGGCGACCATCTTCGTTGGCGCCAGGATCAGCACAATGGATTAGGGTTAGGTTTGGGGTTAGGGGTTAGGGAAAATAGGATTTTAAATGGGACTGAATTGTTTTTCCCCACAAGGTTAGCTGCGCAAGACTGTGTGTATGTGTGTGTGTGACACCAATGGAATAGTCTTGAAGACAAATAGCTTTCCTGACTGAATTGAGGGTATTTTAAGACAAAGAAATCAGGACTGTGTGCGGGTGCTTATGTGTGTGTTTGTGTGTACATGCATGTGTTTGCACATACGGTATGTGTTGTGTGTGTGTGTGATTGTTGGGGTATCACATATCGATCCCTCTCTGAATAACTAAAGCAACCAGAAGGGACACAGGCAGCGAGTGCCTCCCCCCCAAGAGGGGAATAGCTTAGCAGCCTAGGGGAAATGTTGATGTTTGATATGATATCCAATTAGGGCCCTCCGTTCTCCCACTACGCTGAGTCACTGGTCCAGGGAGAACACCCAAGTAAGGGTCTTCAAGCAAACACCCCCACAACCCTCCACTCCACTGGGCTGGCTGGTTGGGGGGATGGAGCCTTATTGAGCCTTATCACATAATTTTTGGTAGCTGGCTACAGCCCTGCCTGGCGGTCTGAAAATACCCAGGGTATCAATCACAATATCACAGGCCCCATTTATGACCACCTTAGTAGTCTAGCAACCACATGAATGGAATTATTGATTCAAACCAAAGTCTATTTTTCAAATAAATGTGTTCATGGTTTATGTTTTGCTCAATCCAGCTTTGAAAAAGGCTGCATGAGTCAGAACTCTAAAAGAGAGCAGAGTTCTGAGGTGCTTTTTCTCCACAACATGTTGCTGTGTGCCATGTACGATTCCATCAAAGCACTGCATGGGTTCAACTTCCCTTTTGCCTCAAAATATCTTGACTACAACTTAATTTACGTGGTTTTGAAAAATGACATCTTCTGGTGAAAAACTTTGAGATATAAATAGAAATGTCATCCAACCACCTGCCTACTTGAGGATTAAATAGAGCTTCACATCAGTCAGGTATACCCCTGGGTATTTGGGCTCCTCACCAAATCATCCGTGTTTTCAGAAATATGAGATGATCCTTTTTGTTTGAGAAGGAGCAAAGGTGGGGTAAATAATTAAATGTCTTATAAACATCCCGGTCCATCCATCAGATGTGGTGTATTTGTATCTGTCATACAGAACTTTGTTTACAGACGGCCTCTCAGCCAGCACACACTTTAGTGAAATTACATTTACATTTAAGTCATTTAGCAGACGCTCTTATCCAGAGCGACTTACAGTTAGTGAGTGCATACATTTTCATACTGGCCCCCGTGGGAAACGAACCCACAACCTTGGCGTTGCAAATTAGCTGCAGTTTATTTGCCATTCGACAAGTGGGAGTAATATATTTTTACACAAGAGTAAGAGAGGTTCTCAGAGCTTAATCCTGCCAAAGTTTTACAGTGTCTGAGTTTGCAGTCATGTCTAATGGTCTTGGCACGAGGAGCGCTCAAAGTTTTTTTTACACGGCCTAGTCAAAGGGCTCTCAGCAAAATGAGCTTACATTACTAATATTTTATTAGCATGCATAGCGTTTTCATCAAAACATGGGTCTGGATTGTTTGCCAACCAAAACAAGATAGCAAAACCAGCAAAAAAAGACAAAAGAAAATAACAGATCACCCCACTATTTTGAATGTGATTAACAAGCAATTTGGAGGAGAGAGATATGTGACCATTTCAGGAAGCTAGGCATATGTCGCACGTCACTACTTCAGAGGAGAGTCATTTGAACGTAATTTTATTTATTTATCAAAATGCATTTTTTGGGGGCAGAAATGCCTTCCTGAACATGTGAACTTTCAAGTGCCTTAATAAAAACTTGTATGCCATCTGTAAATACGAAAAAAAACTGTTACATTACGAGCCTAGTTGGTTTAGCCACGGAAAAAGACAGGAACCTTCTCACTAGCCATGATAGGCTGAGATAATGGATGGGCTGGACATGCCGAGAGATGAGTTCGGATTGGTCTGCCATGTAGCATGCTTCTGTCTATCACATGAGCTGCTCAGTATTTGTATATAATCCTTCATACCGCAGCTTTTTTGAAAGAAATCATGAAGAACAGCAAAAGTGTTGCTACAGCTCACAACTGAATTTAACCTCTATGGGATTGGTGTCCCTTTATTAAACCAGGTAAGCCAGTTGAGAACAAGTTCTCATTTACAACTGCGATCTGGCCAAGATAAAGCAAAGCAGTGCGATAAAAACAACAACAACACAGAGAACATATGGAATAAACAAAACGTACAGTCAATAACACAATAGAAAATCTATATACAGTGTGTGCAAATGTAGTAAGTTATGGAGGTAAGGCAATAAATAGGCCATAGTGGAAAATAATTACAATGTAGTAGTAACACTGGAGTGATAGATGTGCAGAAGATGATGTGCAAATAGAGATACTGGGGTGCAAATTAGCAAAATAAATAACAATGTAAATAACAATATGGGGATGAGGTAGTTGGGTGGGCTAATTACAGATGGGCTGTGTACAGTTGCAGTGATCGGTAAGCTGCTCTGATAACTGATGCTTAAAGTTAGTGAGGGAGATAAGTGTCTCCAACTTCAGAGATTTTTGCAGTTCGTTCCAGTCATTTGCAGCAGAGAACTGCAAGCAATGGCGCCCAAAGGAGGTGTTGGCTTTGGGGATGACCAGTGAGATATACCTGCTGGAACACATACTACGGGTGGGTGTTGCTATGGTGACCAATGATCTAAGATAATGCAGGGATTTGCCTAGAAGTGATTTATAGATGACCTGGAGCCAGTGGGTTTGGCGACGAATATGTAGTGAGGGCCAGCCAACGAGAGCGTATAGGTCACAATGGTCGGTAGTATATGGGGCTTTGGTGACAAAATGGATGGCACTGTAATAGACTACATCCAATTTGCTGAGTAGAGTGTTGGAAGCTATTATGTAAATTACATCGCCAAAGTCAAGGATCGGTAGGATAGTCAGTTTTACGAGGGCATGTTTAGCAGCATGAGTGAAGGAGGCTTTGTTGCGAAATAGGAAGCCGATTCTGATTTAACTTTGGATTGGAGATGCTTAATGTGAGTCTGGAAGGAGAGTTTACGGTCTAACCAGACACCTAGGTATTTGTAGTTGTCCACATATTCTAAGTCAGACCCGCCGAGAGTAGTGATTCTAGTCGAGCGGGTGGGTGCAAGCAGCGTTCGATTGAAGGTCATGCATTTAGTTTTACTAGCGTTTAAGAGCAGTTGGAGGCCACGGATGGAGTGTTGTATGGCATTGAAGCTTGTTTGGAGGTTTGTTAACACAGTGTCCAATGAAGGGCCAGATGTATACAAAATGGTGTCATCTGCGTAGAGGTGGATCTGAGAGTCACCAGCTGCAAGAGTTACATCATTGATATACAAAGAGAATAGTGTAGGCCCGAGAATTGAACCCTGTGGCACCCCCATAGAGACTGCCAGAGGTCCAGACAACAGGCCCTCCGATTTGACACATTGAACTCTATCTGAGAAGTAGTTGGTGAACCAGGCGAGGCAGTCATTTGAGAAAATTTAGTCTGCCAATAAGAATGCGGTGATTGACAGAGTCAAAAGCCTTGGCCAGGTCGAAGAAGACGGCTACACAGTACTGTATTTTATCAATCGCGGATATTATATCGTTTAGGACCTTAGGCGTGGCTGAGGTGCACCCATGACCAGCTCGGATACCAGATTGCATAGCGGAGAAGGTACGGTGGGATTCGAAATGGTTGGTGATCTTCGTTAACTTGGCTTTCAAATACTTTCGAAAGGCAGGGCAGGATGGATATAGGTCTGTAACAGTTTGGATCTAGAGTGTCACCCCCTTTGAAGAGGGGGATGACCGCGGCAGCTTTCCAATCTCAGACGATATGAACGAGAGGTTGAACAGGCTAGTAATAGGGGTTGCGACAATTTCGGTGGCTAATTTTAGAAAGAAAGGGTCCAGATTGTCTAGCCCAGCTGATTTGTAGGGATCCAGATTTAGCAGCTCTTTCAGGACATCAGCTATCTGAATTTGGGTGAAGGAGAAGCGGAGGAGGGGCATGGGCAAGTTGCAGCGGAGGGTGCAGAGCTGGTGGCCGGGGTAGGGGTAGCCAGGTGGAAAGTATGGCCAGCCGTAGCAAAATGCTTATTGAAATTCTCGATTATCGTAGATTTATCGGTGGTGACAGTGTTTCCTAGCCTCAGTGCAGTGGGTAGGTGGGAGGAGGTGCTCTTATTCTCCATGGACTTTACAGTGTCCCAAAACGTTTTGGAGTTAGTGCTACAGGATGCAAATTTCTGTTTGAAAAAGCTAGCCTTTGCTTTCCTAACTGATTGTGTATATTGGTTCCTGACTTCCCTGAAAAGTTGCATATCGCGGGGGCTGTTCGATGCTAATGCAGTACGCCACAGGGTGTTTTTGTGCTGGTCAAGGGCAGTCAAGTCTGGGGTGAACCAGGAGCTATATCTGTTCTTAGTTCTGCATTTTTTGAATGGGGCATGCATAGTTAAGATGGAGAGGAAAGCACTTTTGAAGAACATCCAGGCATCCTCTACTGACAGAATGAAGACAATATAGAACGCTGCAGCCCGTCTGGTGTTCAACCTTCCCAAGTTCTCTCACGTCACCCCGCTCCTCCACACACACTCCACTGGCTTCCAGTTGAAGCTCTCATCTGCTACAAGACCATGGTGCTTGCTTACGGAGCTGTGAGGGGAACAGCACCTCCTTACCTTCAGGCTCTGATCAGTCCCTACACCCAAACGAGGGCATTGCGTTCTTCCACCTCTGGCCTGCTGGTCCCCCTACCTCTGTGGAAGCACTGTTCCCGCTCAGCCCAGTCAAAACTGTTCACTTCTCTGGCACCCCAATGGTGGAACAAGCTCCCTCATGATGCCAGGAGAGCGGAGTCACTGACCACCTTCCGGAGACACTTGAAACCCTACCTCTTTAAGGAATACCTGGTATAGTATCAAAGTAATCCTTCTACCCCACCCCCCCCCCACCCCACCCCCCAAAAAAATTAAAAAAGAAAGAAAGAAAGAAAGAAAGAAAGAAAAAACTATATATATAAAACAAAAGAAAATGTTAAATATCCTCTAAAAATCGAAAAATTTAAATATTTGAAAAATAGAAAATAAATACATTGTAAAGTGGTTGTCCCACTGGCTATCATAAGGTGAATGCATCAATTTGTAAGTCGCTCTGGATAAGAGCGTCTGCTAAATGACGTAAATGTAAAATGTAAATGTAATAACCATCCAGGATACCCGGGCCAGGTCAATTTGAAAGGCCTGCTCGCTGAAGTGTTTTAGGGAGCGTTTGACAGTGATGAGGGGTGGTCATTTGACCGTGGACCCATTACGGACGCAGGCAATGAGGCAGTGATCGCTGAGATCCTGGTTGAAGATAGCGGAGGTGTATTTAGAGGGTAACTTAGTCAGGATGATATCTATGAGGGTGCCCATGTTTACGGATTTAGGGTTGTACCTGGTAGGTTCCTTGATAATTTGTGTGAGATTGAGGGCATCTAGTTTAGATTGTAGGATGGCCGGGGTGTTAAGCATATCCCAGTTTAGGTCACCAAGCAGTACGAACTCTGAGGATAGATGGGGGGCAAGCAATTCAAATATGGTGTCCAGGGCACAACTGGGGGCTGAGGGGGGTCTGTAGCAAGTGGCAACAGTGAGAGACTTATTTCTGGAAAGGTGGATTTTTAGAAGTAGAAGCTCAAACTGTTTGGGTACAGACCTAAATAGTATGATAGAGCTCTGCAGGCTATCTCTACAGTAGATTGCAACTCCGCCCCCTTTGGCAGTTCTATCTAGACAGAAAATGCTGTAGTTCAGGATGGAAATTTCTGAATTTTTGGTGGCCTTCCTAAGCCAAGATTCAGACACTGCTAGAACATCAGGATTGGCAGAGTGTGCTAACGCAGTGAATAACTCAAACTTGGGGAGGAGGCTTCTGATGTTAACATGCAAGAAACCAAGGCTTTTACGGCTACAGAAGTCAACAAATGATAGCGCCTGTGGAGTAGGAGTGATATTGGGGGCTACAGGGCCTGGGTTAACCTCTACATCACCAGAGGAACAGAGGAGACACTTGAAACCCCACCTCTTTAAGGAATACCTGGGATAGGATAAAGTTATCCTTATCCCACTGGCTATAAGGTGAATGCACCAATTTGTAAGTCGCTCTGGATAAGAGCGTCTGCTAAATGACGAAAATGTAAAATGAAAATTTTTAAGAACTTGTCTTCTAGTGCGTTGGGTACAGAGAATAAAAGGGGCAGATTTCCGGCCGTTGTAGAATAGATTCAGGGCAATATGTGCAGACAAGGATATGGAAGGATATGAGTACAGTGGAGGTACACCTAAGCATTGGGTAACTATGAAAGAGATAGCATCACTGGAGGTACCGATTATGCCGGTCTCCGCGTGTATGGGGGCTGGGACAAAGGAGCTCTCTGAGGCTGGTTGAGCGGAACTTGGGGCTCTACAGTAAAATTGTATAATAAGAACTAACCCAAACAGCAATAGGCTAGGCATATTGACATGGGAGAGAGGCATAACGCAATCACAGGTGTTATTCGAGAGGGCTAATACAACAACTTGTAATGGAGATGAAAGTTTTGGGCGGAGGCTAAACAGATAAACAGGATGGGGTACCATGTAAAGGAACAGTCCAGCAGGCATTAGCTGTGTAGCTGAGTGATCATAAGGTCCAGTGAACAGCACTAAGTAAGTCCGGGAGCAGATCGTACGCTGCTAAAGCACAGGCGAGCAGGAGGCACGGCTGTTGATTGCGCGTGCTAGTGGGCCGGGGCTAGCAGATGGATCTTCGTGGTCGTCGCAACGGAAAGCCTGTTGAAACCACATCAGACGATTATGTCGGCAGACCAGTTGTGATGGATCGGCAGGGCTCCGTGTCGACACTAGGAGGTCCGTCCGGTTGACAGAGAGGTAGATAGCCGGGAGATGGACCTGGCTCGAGGCTAGCTCAAGGCTAACTGGTACGTCGGGAAGTGGTGATTAGCCAACAACAGCCATTCGGTTGCAGCTAGCTAGTTGCGATGGTCCGGTGTTAAGGTCCAGTGATTTAGTGATTCCGTCAGAAAATCCGATATGCTCTGGGTCGATAGCACGCTGTGCAGTCTGGCCGATAATTGTCCAGGTTAGAGCTGGCTGGTAGGTAGTGCAGGCCACGGACAGTGGTGAAGACCGCTAACGGTGGCTAATAGCAAGTAGCTAGTTAGCTGGCTAACTGGCTAGTTTCAGCCGTAGGTTCTTGATAAAAATAAAGAAATAATAGAATCCGTTCCACATTGGGTGAGGTGGGTTGCAGGAAAGTATATTTAGTTAAAGGATGGAAACTGAGATAGAGAAATATATATCAATAAAAGACAAAAAACACAAAAAACAGGCTATTTACATGAGGACACAACAGAATACACGACCGCACTAGTACGCCATCTTGGATACAAAGTAACAGAAAGCTTAAATTGTGTTAATCTAACTGCAATGTCCAATTTACATTACAGTGCCTTGCAAAAGTATTCATCCCCTTTGCTTTTTTCCTATTTTGTTGCATTACAACATGTAACTTAAATTGATTTTTATTTGGATTTCATGTAATGGACATACACAAAATAGTCAAAATTGGTGAAGTGAAATGAAAAAAATTGTTTATTGTTTAAAAAAAAAATACAGAAAAGTGGTGCGTGCATATGTATTCACCCTCTTTGCTATGAAGCCCCTAAATAGATCTGGTGCAACCAATTACCTTCAGAAGTAACATAATTAGTTAAATAAAGTCCACCTGTGTGCAATCTAAGTGTCACATGATCTCAGTATATATACACATGTTCTAAAAGGCCCCAGAGTCTGCAACACCACTAACCAAGGGGCACCACCAAGCAAGCGGCACCATGAAGACCAAGGAGCTCTCCAAACAGGTCAGGGACAAAGTTGTGGAGAAGTACAGATCAGGGTTGGCTTTTAAAAAAAAATAAGAAACTTTGAACATCCCACGGAGCACCATTAAATCCAATATTAAAATTTTTAAAGAATATGACACCACAACAAACCTGCCAAGAGAGGGCCGGCCACCAAAACTCACGGACCAGGCAAGGAGGGCATTAATCAGAGAGGCAACAAAGAGACCAAAGATAACCCTGAAGGAGCTGCAAAGCTCCACAGCGGAGATTGGAGTATATGTCCATAGGACCACTTTAAGCCGTACACTCCATAGAGCTGGGCTTTACGGACGAGTGGGCAGAAAAAATCCATTGCTTAAAGAAAAAAATAAGCAAACACGTTTGGTGTTCGCCAAAAGGCATGTGGGAGACTCCTCAAACCTATTGAGGAAGGTACTCTGGTCAGATGATACTAAAATTGAGCTATTTGGCCATCAAGGAAAACGCTATGTCTGGCACAAACCCAACACCTCTCATCACCCGAGAACACCATCCCAAGGTGCATGGTGGTGGCAGCATCATGTGGGGATGTTTTTCATCGGCAAGTACTGGGAAACTGGTCAGAATTGAAGGAATGATGGATGGCGCTAAATACAGGGAAATTCTTGAGGGAAAACTGTTTCAGTCTTCCAGAGATTTGAGACTGGGACGGAGGTTCACCTTCCAGCAGGACAATGACTCTAAGCATACTGCTAAAGCAACACTCAATTGGTTTAAGGGGAAACATTTAAATGTATTGGAATGGTCTAGTCAAAGCCCAGACCTCAATTCAATTGAGAATCTGTGGTATGACTTAAAGATTGCTGTACACCAGCGGAACCCATCCAACTTGAAGGAGCTGGAGCAGTTTTGCCTTGAAGAATGGGCAAAAATCCCAGTGGCTAGATGTGCCAAGCTTATAGAGACATACCCCAAGAGACTTGCAGCTATAATTGCTGCAAAAGGTGGCTCTACAAAGTATTTGTTTTTTTTTCTTATTTCTTGTTTGTTTCACAAGAAAAAATATTTTGCATCTTCAAAGTGGTAGGCATGTTGTGTAAATCAAATGATACAAACTCCCCAAAAATCAATTTAAATTCCAGGTCGTAAGGCAATAAAATAGGAAAATTGCCAAGGGGGTGAATACTTTCGCAAGCCACTGTAGCTATTCCAGTGAAAAAATACCATGCTGTTGTTTGTGGAGATTGCATAAAAACAAAAAACTTATCACGGCAACTGGTTTGATACATTCACCTCTGAAGGTAAATAATGTACTTACATTCAGTAATCTTGCTCTGATTTGTCATGCTAAGGGTCCCAGAGATAAATTGTAGCATAGTTTTATTTGGTAAAATCAATTTTTGCATCAAATGTAGGAACTGGGATCTACAGTTCGAACCCCTGCCGTCTCTGGCTCCACACCCACCCCGCCCGGCCATTTAAATGTGTGAAAGTTAGTTTATAAGCTAATGATCCATCATGTACGACATTCCTGGGAGTATGTAAACTTACATTTTGTATTACCATATCATTTTTGTATGTTCTCTATAGTTATGTACTTGAAAATGTATCAATTGACCAATTTGGCACATTTGGGCAGACTTGGTACAAAATAGTCCAGTATTGCAACGCTTCATTATTGGATCAATCTGAACCTTTACACACATACTGCTATCTAAATTGTGCCTAAACTGCAATATTATATTGCGGCCTTTCTCTTGCATTTCAAAGATGATAAAAAATTTAAAAAATAGAAAACGCATGTTTTTTGTTTGTATTATCTTTTACCAGATCTAATGTGTTATATTCTCCTACATTAATTTCACATTTCTACAAACTTCAAAGTGTTTCCTTTCAAAAGGTATCAATAATATGCATATCCTTGCTTCAGGTCCTGAGCTACAGGCAGTTGGATTTGGGTATGTCATTTTAGGCGAAAATTGAAAAAAAGGGTCCGACCCTTAAGAGGTTAACAGACGCTATCGACAAAGAACAGTGCAGTGGGAAAAAGTTGTGATGGACTACTTTCTGGAGGACGATTGTGTCATGCTGACTCTCTCTGACTCTGAAAATGAATCAGACGATGAGGAAATCCCTGATTAAAAAAATTAATTGAACCAGACATTGTAGAGTCTTCTGTGAGAGTGATGGGGAAGAAACGGCAATCAATAGTGTTGTTGTAATGGAAGAAGTTGACCGAGTTTTGAAATCAGTGGAATGCCCGGTGGAAGCAGAATATGATTGCAAATGCAGTGGGAGTCAAAAAGAAAACACAGACGGCTGTTGTATAAAACACCTGTCTCCGGATGACATCTTCAAACTAACATTCTAACTACATTTTCAGATATTATGCATTTCTAATTTTGTCAGACAGTTGTTTTCATTGCAAGTTAAAGCGTACTGTTAGCAAGCTGGCTAATGTTAGCTGGTTGGCTCGCTAGCTAACGTTACGTGTATGAGCTGTGTAGTAATATTTTTTGTATCTCAGAAACCATTTGCATTGCTAGTTTTAGCCTAATGTTAGCTAGCTAGCTAACATTGAACCTAGTTGGTTAGCTTTAGCTATCTGCAGATTATTGCATGGTGCATGGTAGTATGGGTTGGGATTATGGGTCTAAACAAAAGACTCCACTATGAAAGTAACCATTTCACTGTACCGTTTACATCGTCTGTATCGTGTGCATGTGACAAATAAACGTTGATTTTAGTTGATATAGTGTGTGTTTACCAGTAATGCGAAAAACAACATGACCTGCACCAAAGTCAGATAGGCCAAGGACTAGATCAAGTGTATCTTTACTACTACTTTCACCACTTTTAGTCTTAATCGTTGGTTGTTTACTACACTACCTTACTCTGTTTAGTACATGGCCTCACACGTGAATACCTAAAGAGATGGGAGGGCTAAGGCTTAAGAGGGTGTGAACGATGCTGAATGGGTGTAGACAAAAAAGAGCTCTCCTGTAGGTGTACCAAAACATTCAAGGGCCATTTTCTCAAAAGTGGGGTTACAAGCTCATCAACTTTCTAAGCAGAATTACTTTCCCATTGTTCCTCAACTGCAGAGGGTGATATAACATTGTCTACTTTTGTCCAATATAAAAAACACAATTTTAAATGTTGCTACGTAGGACCGAATCAAGGTGGTTGGTCCCATATGGGGCCATTTAAGTTTTTTGCCTAAAAGGGATTATAATTTTTTTGCTGTGCACAGCTCTTTTTCAATATCCGCTATGTTTGTATCTGTTTTTCTCCAAGTTTTCCCTGGATGCTGGCAGAGAGGTGATAAAGATTGATCGGTGACTGTAGCATTGAGGCTGGCCTGTCTCAGTTGCCTATTGTGGGGTGAGCTGGATAGAGGCCTGGGTGAGATCACTGGGGGAAATAGATTGGCTGAAACGATCCATGCTGAATGTAAAGCTCTATTGGATTATTTGTCAATTTCCTGGAGCTTTTTATAGGCTTTCTTTTATACTGCTTTCCAACTTCTCTCTCTGGCTGCATTTACATAGGCATCCCAAATCTGATACTTTTACACTAATTGGTCTTTTGACCAATCAGATCAGCTCTTTTGCCAATAATTGGGCAAAATATCAGAATTGGGCTGCCTTTGTAAACGCAGCCTAAGAGAAGATATCAGGTTGAATGGAGAGCACCACGAATCAAGGTATTCTATAATATTTTCAATGATATATATGATAATAATGAAGATGTAATGGATTTGTATATCAGTTTTCCAAGTATCTCTCTGAATATCCTGCTTATTTTCATGGTTTCTACAGAAACATGAAATATATAGAAAACGAAGACCTTGGAAGCACCCTCCAGACATGGTCCTACTTTTTCCTTTTGTTGATGAGCCAGCTATTCTCCACAATGATAATAGACCTTGTATGCTCTGTTAATTACATGTCCCATGACGGATAACAACACCTTGTCCTCTCTCGCTCACAGAGGAGATGCTGCCTTTTTGTGGTGGAGGACAAAAGGCTGGAGAACACAGGCGTTGTCTCCTGTCCTGAACACTTGTTCCCTGTCGCCCACAGGCCTCTCCTGTCCTCCCCTCCCTGACTCAGCTCCTTCCAAGGACAAAAAGAACTCCTCCTAAAAAAGCCTATCATCACTCTCAATGATCACCGGCGCCATCGCTCTGTGGGAGGCCAAATATCCCTCCTCTCCTCTTCTCTTCTCTCTCCTTCTCCCTCTGAGCCACAACCTCAGTGGGACAGAAAAATGAAAGAGAGGGAGAAGGAGAGAGAGAGAGTGGAGGAGAGAAAAACCTTTCTTCATTATGAAGAGTGGCACATTCAATTCATGCTCGGCAGTTTGTTCATTTGGGCTGTATGAGTATATGTGACTGCAGCGTTTTTCCAGAGTAGATTGAACTGAGGTTTATTGTGTGAGAAACCCTCCCCTTTGTGGCATATCGCAAACAATCACTGCTGAATTAACCTGGGGCTGCTCCGATGCACACTCTCATTCCCGCATGTTCCCTGTGATGTAAACAAATATTGAGTGCCGTCACAATTACCACACCACCCTTGTTTTTTTTCCGATGTGTGCTTCTTCACTTGTTTTTCAATTCCCCCTTTCTTTTTCTCTCCATTTGAAGCGTTTGTGAGAGGTGAATGCAATTTGCTCAGTGCAGAACACTGATGCTGTTTACAAGGCAGTGGGAGAGAATCGATTTCAGTATCATTCTCAGAATGTGAAGGAGGGATGAATAGAAAAGAGCAGAGCTTAGCGGAGGAGAAGAGAGCAATCGCATTGGACCAGCATTCAGACAAGTAATAGATTCAAAAGTCACAAAATAATGCAAATATGTCAGTCTGAGAGGAACCGTCAAGCAAAGAGAGGAGAGGCAGGGTCATAGGAAACAGCCAATTTGTGAAAATGAAATGTGTATACCAGTGTATAGAATTCCACTCAATCGAATACAATAAATTAACTAGTGCATGTGCGTGTGCGTGTGGGTGTGGGTGTATGCTCATTTGTGTGCAAGCCTGTGTACAAGCCTTTGTGTGTGTTTCTGTGTGTGTGCTCTTGTGTTTTCAAGCTTCTGTGCAAGCTTTTGTGTGTGTGTGTGTGTGTGCGTCGGTGCATTTGTGTGTGAAAAGAGCTTCTGGACAACAGAACAGTGATCACTAACCTCAATTTGGATGAAGATTTCTACTTTAAGGAGTCGGTCGTGCAGGACATACTGCTCACCCCAGACCAGGTCCTAATCCTGAGACTCTGAAAAATAAGGTGGTGTAAGAGAGGCCAATGTGCGGGCACCCTGATAAAACTACGTAGGCAAATAAATAATCCGCCTCTACCCTCCATTCTATTGGCGAACGTACAATCACTGGAGAACAAACTGGACGAGCTCCATTCTAGACTATCCTGTCAACGGGACCTAAAGAACTGTAACATCCTATGTTTCTCAGGATTTTGGCTGAACAAGGACATTGATAATATACATTTAGCTTTTTTTCTTCTTCTATGCATCGGCAGGATTGAAAGGTAGCCTCGGGTAAGCTCAAGGGGGAGGTGTGTGTATCTTTGTTAACAACAGCTGGTGCGCAATCTCTAATATTAAGGAAGTCTCGTGGTTCTGCCTGCCTGAGTTAGAATACCTCATGATAAGCTGTATACCATACTATTTTTCTTAGCTGTCTATTTACCACCACAAACCGATGCTGGCACTAAGACCACACTCAACGAGCTGTATAGGGCCATAAGAAAACAAAAAAATACTCATCCATAGGCAGCACTCATAGTGGCCTGTGATTTTAATGCAGGGAAACTGAAATCTGTTTTACCTAATTTCTTCCAGCATTTCACCTGTGAAGCTAGAGGAGATAACACTCTAGATCACTTTTACTCCACACCAATGTCCCCTCCAATCTTTTGGGGCACTGAACAAAATGTTTTTGGTCCCTTACAGTTTTAGACAGTAGCCAAAAGGCTATTGTGGCTATTTGAGCATAATGTAGGCCTACCAGCAAAACCAATGGAGCAAATCCCATTACATTTTCAAATGGAAATAGCTTTTGATTTATATGACATAGCCTATATGTGGTATTCAATGCAGGCATACATTGCATGAGACTTTAAAAAACGTTTTTACATTATGAAGGGCTTGACATTAATTAATTAATTAATTTTTACTTGGTCTGTAACACTAAGGGCCAAATAGGTGACTGTAAATTGGGGTGAAGTTAGTGAAGTTCAATCTCTTGTGTCTCTGCTCGGCATGGCAGTCCTGGATGAGGTGCGCGGCCACACAGCCCGTGTACATTACTGGCGGCACCACGCGGTGAAACACTGCTTCCCATTCATTTTCAATGGAAGGAAAGCGGTGAGAAGTGGAGTGGGCGAGGGACCATTGGGCGGGGGCGAATGTGGCGTGGGAGGTGGTGAAAAAGTTCAGCATTTCCCAACTTCATGTAAATCACCAGCAGGGACCGCTGGGTGATGACCAATCGTATAAAGTGGTTCCCATGATGAATGTGACGCTATGCGACCCAACACTGGAGACTATCTTCAGCAAAGATGGCTGACAGAAATACTAGGATGGAAGCAAATATAAGTAATTATAACGTCAGAACGAATCATGTAAAACATTTACAGTTGAGAGGAATATGTTTGTTTTTGTCATAAAGTTAATTTACAAAAATCGCTATTTAGCAAGCTAGCTGACAAGCTAACATTAGCCAGCTAGCTAGCTAACTTTATGTGCGTTGTGAAATGAGTATGACATTGTAATCCGTGTTGTTTCATGTTTTAGGGACTCCTGAGAAAACCAGCAAACCAGGCTGTCGTCTCGTGAAATAGTGGTGGTAAAGAATCTAGCTAGCTAAAGCATTTACTGCAAATATATTGTAAAATTTTGTAAGCTTGCCTTGCTGATATTTGCCATGCAATGCAGCTGAAGGAACATAGCTAGCTAACTATTTTCTTGCTTATTGTGTAGTGGAAGGTAAAAAATACCTATATGCCTATGGATGTGTAGCTAGCTATGTAGCCGATCTGTGTATGGACCCTAAAATGTTTGGTATAAATATTAGTTCAGAACCTAGCTATGAACCTCAGCTATCATAGCCGGTTGTATCGACTTCAAAACAGTCTGAATGGCATCAATGAAGCCTATGGATTGAGTAGAATGTAATATAACTTTATTGTCAAGGATGCAAGTCGTATATACATGTACCGTATTTTCCGCACTATAAGGCGCACCGGATTATAAGGCGCACCTTCAATGAATGGCCTATTTTAGAACTGTTTTCATATATAGGGCGCACCGGATTATAAGGCGCATAGAATAGAAGATACTGTAGTCAAACGAATTGACTGGGGTTGCGTTATGCATCCATTAGATGGAGCTGTGCTAAAAGGAATGTCAACAAAACAGTCAGATAAAGTCAAACTTTATTAAGCGTTCTGACAACTCCGTTCACTCCCATGGTAATGTTGTTCAAACGTTAATGTGCATATTAACAATATCTCCCAGCCTTGCTCACTCTTCTCCCAAACGTGGAGGGGAACCTTTCCCTGATTCAGTAAACACGTAGTAAAAGAAACAGTCTGATACCACTAAATCAAACGTTAGTGCATAACTCAACAATGTTCAGTTACATATAACACGTAAAGCTCACTTTTTCAGTACATTCCCCATCCACGAACCCCTCGAATTCTTCTTCTTCAGTGTCCGAATTGAACAGTTGGGCGACTACGGCATCCAACCTGCCCGGCTCCCTCTCGTCATTATCCGAGTCAGTGTCGCTGCTGTTGCCTGGCAGTTCAGAGATTATTCCTGCCTTCGTGAAAGCTTTGACCACAGTTGAGACCGATATATCAGCCCAGGCATCCACGATCCATTGGCAGATAGTGGCGTAAGTCGCCCGGCGCTGTCTCCCCGTCTTGGTGAACGTGTGTTCGCCTTCTGTCATCCACTGCTCCCACGCAGCTCGCAGTCTAGCTTTGAACGCCCTGTTGACACCAATATCTAGCGGCTGGAGTTCTTTAGTTAATCCACCCGGAATGACGGCAAGCTCCGAATTAGTTTGCTTCACTTGTTTTTTGACAGCATCGGTGATATGGGCGCGCATTGAGTCGTAGATCAATAGGGACGGAGCTGTGTGGAAAAAGCCACCCGGTCTCTTGACGTAAATTTCTCTCAGCCACTCACTCATCTTTTCCTCATCCATCCATCCATTCGGGCTAGCTTTGATGACGACGCCGGCTGGAAAGTTCTCTTTTGGCAAGGTCTTCCTCTTGAAAATAATCATGGGTGGAAGTTTCTGGCCATTAGCCTGGCAGACGAGAACTACAGTGAAGGATGACTTCTCATTCCCTGTGGTACGTACAGACACCGTACTGGTCCCCGTTTTCTCCACAGTAAGGTTCACGGGAATATCAAAGGTGAGTGGAACCTCGTCCATGTTGGTGATGTGCTCTGGCCGGATCTTCTTTTCAGTGATCTTCTTTTTACAGTATGCGCGGAAAGTGACCAGCTTTTCTTGGTAATCTTTTGGCAGTTGCTGCGAGACGGTAGTTCGTGTGCGGATGGAGAGATTACGTCTTTTCATAAAACGAAAGCACCAAGAAGGACCGCCTCGAAATTCATCGATTGTCATGTCCCGTGCTAGCGCTGTTGCCTTCATTCGAATAGTGACTGTAGAGACGCTTCTACTTGCTGCTCTCTGTTCAACAACCCACTGTTCGAGTTTGTCCTCTAACTGTGGCCATCTCGCTTTGTTCCCGCGGAAACTCTGTTTAGTCTTCTTTACTTGGCGCAGGTCATCTTCTTGCTTCCTCCACTTCCGTACCATTGATTCATTAATGTTGAATTCTCTCGCTGCTGCTCTATTCCCATATTCTACTGCATGACCGACAGCCTTGAGCTTGAACTCTGCGTCGTAAGCGTGTCTCTTGAAAGGTGCCATTTTGGGGTCTTTATACACACACAAGTGGTGTGGGACTGTGAGTAAGCACAATACCGGTGTGTACTGGCTACCGTAATGCTGCAAGTGGTGCGGCTTTGTAGTTTACCAGTCGTACTGAAACATTTCATTATTATTAAATTGTTTTTATTGGTTTTTCATACTGAAACATTTTGACAGAGCACCTTGAGCGCCGTGTACAACCAGTATGGATCAACCAATTAACCAATTGATCCATATATAAGGCGCTCCGGATTATAAGGCGCACTGTCGTTTTTTTAGAAAATTAAAGGCTTTTAAGTGCGCCTTATAGTGCGGAAAATACGGTAGTTATTACTAAGCATGAGTTCCCCACATTGTAGCCTGTACATTGATTATATTCACTGATCATGTACTCTACCTTGGCAAATAAAGGTGTGGTTCAGGTATGAATGTCTGTGAGACATTCTTTTTCAGTCAAATCCAATACCAGGAGTATAAACTCCATTCTTTGAATGATGCTGTGTCTGCATGTATGTATTACAATTATACACTTCAACAGTGTTTACCAAGCCTGGTCCTGGGACATCAATGGTTACACATTGTAACTATGCAATAGACTATAACACATGATTTAACTAGTTAAAGGCTGATTTGTAATTCATATATACAGAAACAGAATTTTAAAAACAGTACACTGTTAAAGTAAACACTCTAAAACAGGTTCATCTCAATATCTAATTTCCTTCATCAGCACTGATCTGAGGACACGGGATAGGTGTAGTATTTCATCAAATGAGAGACTTAATTTCAACCAGTAGAGAATGTGAACCAATTCCAGTAGAGTATGTGAAACGCTTCATTGAAAGAAGTTAATTATCCAAGTGTTATAAATACATGCACTATATATATTATAATTGTAATATTATATTATAAATACAAGTTCAATTTGTACTTCAATGCACATCTAGTGTGCATTATAAAAACTGAGGAAGAAGGAGGTGGGGAGAGAGGTGTGAGAAACAGTGTAAAAGACAGTAAAGGAAAGAGGTGTTTTCCCACGGGGGGCCAGTATGAAAATGTATGCACTCACTAACTAAGTCACTCTGGATAAGAACGTCTGCTAAATGACTAAAATGTCCATGTACAGTGAGGGAAAAAAGTATTTGATCCCCTGCTGATTTTGTAAGTTTGCCCACTGACAAAGAAATGATCAGTCTATAATTTTAATGGTAGGTTTATTTGAACAGTGAGAGACAGAATAACAACAAAAAATTCCAGAAAAACGCATGTCAAAAATGTTATAAATTGATTTGCATTTTAATGAGGGAAATAAGTATTTGACCCCCTCTCAATCAGAAAGATTTCTGGCTGCCAAGTGTCTTTTATACATGTAACGAGCTGAGATTAGGAGCACACTCTTAAAGGGAGAGCTCCTAATCTCAGTTTGTTACCTGTATAAAAGACACCTGTCCACAGAAGCAATCAATCAGATTCCAAACTCTCCACCATGGCCAAGACTAAAGAGCTCTCCAAGGACGTAGACCTACACAAGGCTGGAATGGGCTACAAGACCATCGCCAAGCAGCTTGGTGAGAAGGTGACAACAGTTGGTGCGATTATTCACAAATGGAAGAAACACAAAAGAACTGTCAATCTCCCTCGGCCTGGGGCTCCATGCAAGATCTCACCTCGTGGAGTTGCAATGATCATGAGAACGGTGAGGAATCAGCCCAAAACTACACGGGAGGATCTTGTCAATGATCTCAAGGCAGCTGGGACCATAGTCACCAAGAAAACAATTGGTAACACACTACGCCGTGAAGGACTGAAATCCTGCAGCGCCCGCAAGGTCCCCCTGCTCAAGAAAGCACATATACAGGCCCGTCTGATGTTTGCCAATGAACATCTGAATGATTCAGAGGAGAACTGGGTGAAAGTGTTGTGGTCAGATGACACCAAAATCGAGCTCTTTGGCATCAACTCAACTCGCCGTGTTTGGAGGAGGAGGAATGCTGCCTATGACCCCAAGAACACCATCCCAAACGTCAAACATAGAGGTGGAAACATTATGCTTTGGTGGTGTTTTTCTGCTAAGGGGACAGGACAACTTCACCGCATCAAAGGGACGATGGATGGGGCCATGTACCGTCAAATCTTGGGTGAGAACCTCCTTCCCTCAGCCAGGGCATTGAAAATGGGTCGTGGATGGGTATTCCAGCATGACAATGACCCAAAACACACGGCCAAGGCAACAAAGGAGTGGCTCAAGAAGAAGCACATTAAGGTCCTGGAGTGGCCTAGCCAGTCTCCAGACCTTAATCCCATAGAAAATCTATGGAGGGAGCTGAAGGTTCGAGTTGCCAAACGTCAGCCTCGAAACCTTAATGACTTGGAGAAGATCTGCAAAGAGGAGTGGAACAAAATCCCTCCTGAGATGTGTGCAAACCTGGTGGCCAACTACAAGAAACGTCTGACCTCTGTGATTGCCAAAAAGGGTTTTGCCAACAAGTACTAAGTCATGTTTTGCAGAGGGGTCAAATACTTATTTCCCTCATTAAAATGAAAATCAATTTATAATATTTTTGACATGCGTTTTTCTGGATTTTTTTGTTGATATTCTGTCTCTCACTGTTCAAATAAACTTACTATTAAAATTATAGACTGATCATGTCTTTGTCAGTGGGCAAACATACAAAATCAGCAGGGGATCAAATATTTTTTTCCCTCACTGTAAATGTAACAGCAGAGGAGCAGGGAAGACAGCATATGATTATGCCGTCTTCCCTGCTCTCTCAGGTCATCACAATTACATAATAGTGTCTCTAGCGTGTCTCCTAACCAGCCTTTGGCCCCCAGTTGGCCTGAAGGTTATCTTAAGAGAAGGTGAGGTGGCGATGACAGGACTGGGGGTTGGCATCCTCTCTCACATCAAAACATACATGCAGACGAGAGACAGGTGGAGAGAGCGATAGCATGATTAAGCCTTGTTTAGTTTTTTCAAACACTCAGTCATAATCATCAGGAGGTGAAATGCAAAACTGACCTTGGATCATTAACTCTTGGACTGCTACATCTCTATCTGTATTTCAATGTAAAGCATCTCTTTAATAATACTTCCTGTTGACCCGACCAAGTGACCTCTCACCTCTGATCATGCTGTGCCTACGTAGCCAGTTCAGTTGCGGAAGGGGTTCACTGACACAGCTGATATAACCTAGAGGATTTAGGGAGAAGCGGGGAGAGGGATGAAGTGAAGGAGAGAGACTGTTATTGAGAAAATAAGGTAGAATCTGTGTGTGTGGCCTCACCTGGAGTCCAGACTAAGTGGCTGCAGTGTGCTTTATACTGAAAAACATGTACAGACACACGAGGACAAACAATATAGCATAGTTATATAACTAGAAATAATGAAGTCCTACTATTCTCCATGGTTGGTCCTCTTGCCTATTCTTTGAAGGTGGAAGGAGCCACTGTTATACACCTGAGCCTGCTTACTGCACAACACAGCACAATCAGATTGATACATGAGTGTGTAGGTGTGGGTTATAGGTTGTCTAATTATTCTAAATCTTTTCAATATGGGTGACTCTTAAAAGAGCCTGTTTTGTTTTTGTACAGACATCACCCTTACCTAAACAGCACCCTCACCTGAGAAGAAGAAATCAAAGGGAGAGAAACTGGGAATTGAATAACTTCTGTTGACATAGCTAAGTAAATGGAAGAATACTCTTATTGCAATGTGATTGGCTCTTAAAAGAGCCTTTGGTTGTGCATAGTGTAGTCTATGGTGTTGCCAGGGAACAGCACCCTCTTCGAAGAAGTAGGAGGTGAAGATCTCCCGCACAAGGATTGGTTCCTGTGCTGTGTTGTTGGCCCCAGTCCTTTAAACATCCTGCAGAGCAGCAGACCTCTCCTCTGGCACACGGCTGTGAGCTGCAGATCCCCTCCTGGTCCTCGTGTCCATCCTCATGAAGTTATGCAGGACACAGGTAGACTTCATACATGCCTGAATTCCTCCACGAGGCAGTCCCAGATGGCCGTGGTCACCCAACGGTGCAGTGCCCTACACGGTAACTGTAGGCAATCGCTTTGAAGGAATCTCCAGTTGCAAGATATCTGTAGGAATATGGAAGATAATGTCATTATTAGACTTTTATATCACCAGGTCATTGTGGATTACTAAAGTATAATATATCTTATAAGAAATCATGATAACATTGGATAGATAGATGCATGTGCACACACGTGCATGTGTAGCATGTGACAACAGCAGGATCATATCAAGGATAGCATCACAAATGAAATTTGAATCAGCTGTGTAGTGCTAAGACAAAAACAAAAATGTACACCTACAGTATGTGAGTCCCCAGGACCATGACTCAGAACCGCTGCTCTTCATTGGGACCTCTTCACCTGCAGACATGCTTTCACAGCGCTCTGTATCTGAGGACAGAAAACATCACAAGAAACAGACTTCATTATGCTCACATTAGACAGCACTGAATATTATGTTACTATTTTCTCTGTCCTCACTTCTAGGGACTGGAACTACACAAAAATACATGCCCTATACAGAATAGCCTACTCTCTCCCTTCTTTGACAGTTGGGGCTTTTATCCTTTCACCCTCCTTCATGGCTGTTAGCTAGCTACCTACAAATGCATTTGGAGTTTGTTTTTTACAATGATAAATACATCAAGATAAATAGGTAATATGAAGTTAGGTACCTGGTGATATTTAATTCACTTAACTAGCTATCTTGAGTTGGCTATATAGCTAGCGAGTTAGCATGCACTGTAGCTAGTTAGCTAATAATACATCGTTTTTGTTTATTTATTATTTTGTATGTATTGACTTACTTAAATAGGTTCTCCAGACGATTGGAAACAGGGTAGCAAAGTCTGTTTGTTACAAGGGAGATTTAGAGCATATTACTATTTACCTGTGAATAAATTCACGAAATGGAGAATGGAATAAACTATTTACCCATTTAATAACCAGACCTTCATACAAACTTGCTATGCCGAATTCTTGATGCACAACCGAACTGCTGCTACAGTGGCTTGTGAAAGAATTCACCTCCCTTGGCATTTTTCCTATTTTGTTGCCTTACAACCTGGAATTAAAATATATTGTTGGGGGGTATGTATCATTTGATTTACACAACATGCCCACCACTTTGAAGATGCAAAATATTTTTTTGGGGGAAACAAACAAGAAATATGACAAAAAAACAGAAAACTTGAGCGTACATAACTATTCACCCCCCCCCAAAGTCAGTAATTTGTAGAGCCACCTTTTGCAGAAATTACAGCTGCAAGTCTCTTGGGGTATGTCTCTATAAGCTTGGCACTAGCCACTGGGATTTTTGCCCATTCTTCAAGCCAAAACTGCTCCAGCTCCTTCAAGTTGGATGGGTTCCTTTGGTGTACAGCAATCTTTAAGTCATACCACAGATTCTTAATTGGATTGAGGTCTGGGCTTTGACTAGGCCATTCAAAGACATTTAAATGTTTCCCCTTAAACCACTCGAGTGTTGCTTTAGCAGTATGCTTAGGGTCATTGTCCTGCTGGAAGGTGAACCTCGGTCCCAGTCTCAAATCTCTGGAAGACTGAAACAGGTTTCCCTCAAGAATTTCCCTGTATTTAGCGCCATCCATCATTCCTTCAATTCTGACCAGTTTCCCAGTCCCTGCCGATGAAAAACATCCCCACAGCATGATGCTGCCACCACCATGCTTCACTGTGGGGATGGTGTTCTCGGGGTGATGAGAGGTGTTGGGTTTTCGCCAGACATAGCATTTTCCTTGATGGCCAAAAAGCTCAATCTTTGTCTCATCTGACCAGAGTACCTTCTTCCATATGTTTGGGGAGTCTCCCACATGCCTTTTGGTGAACACCAAACGTGTTTGCTTATTTCTTTCTTTAAGCAATGGCTTTTTTTCTGGCCACTCTTCAGGAAAGCTCTGTGGAGTGTACTGCTTAAAGTGGTCCTGTGGACAGATACTCCAATCTCCGCTGTGGAGCTTTGTAGCTCCTTCAGGGTTATCTTTGGTCTCTTTGTTGCCTCTCTGATTAATGCCCTCCTTGCCTGGTCCGTGAGTTTTGGTGGGCGGCCCTCTCTTGACAGGTTTGTTGTGGTGCCATATTCTTTCCATTTTTTTACAATGGATTTAATGGTGCTCCGTGGGATGTTCAAAGTTTCGGAAATTTGTTTAGAACCCAACCCTGATCTGTACTTCTCCACAACTTTGTCCCTGAACTGTTTGGAGAGCTCCTTGGTCTTCATGGTGCCCCTTGCTTAGTGTTGTTGCAGACTCTGGGGCCTTTCAGAACAGGTATATATATATATATACAGTGGGGGAAAAAATTATTTAGTCAGCCACCAATTGTGCAAGTTCTCCCATTTAAAAAGATGAGAGAGGCCTGTAATTGTCATCATAGGTACACGTCAACTATGACGGACAAAATGAGGAAAAAAAATCCAGAAAATCACATTGTAGGATTTTTTATGAATTTATTTGCAAATTATGGTGGAAAATAAGTATTTGGTCAATAACAAAAGTTTCTCAATACTTTGTTATACAGTGGGGAGAACAAGTATTTGATACACTGCCGATTTTGCAGGTTTTCCTACTTACAAAGCATGTAGAGGTCTGTAATTTTTATCATAGGTACACTTCAACTGTGAGAGAAGGAATCTAAAACTAAAATCCAGAAAATCACATTATATAATTTTTAAGTAATTCATTTGCATTTTATTGCATGACATAAGTATTTGATACATCAGAAAAGCAGAACTTAATATTTGGTACAGAAACCTTTGTTTGCAATTACAGAGATCATACGTTTCCTGTAGGTCTTGACCAGGTTTGCACACACTGCAGCAGGGATTTTGGCCCACTCCTCCATACAGACCTTCTCCAGATCCTTCAGGTTTCGGGGCTGTCGCTGGGCAATACGGACTTTCAGCTCCCTCCAAAGATTTTCTATTGGGTTCAGGTCTGGAGACTGGCTAGGCCACTCCAGGACCTTGAGATGCTTCTTACGGAGCCACTCCATAGTTGCCCTGGCTGTGTGTTTCGGGTCGTTGTCATGCTGGAAGACCCAGCCACGACCCATCTTCAATGCTCTTACTGAGGGAAGGAGGTTGTTGGCCAAGATCTCGCGATACATGGCCCCATCCATCCTTCCCTGAATACGGTGCAGTCGTCCTGTCCCCTTTGCAGAAAAGCATCCCCAAAGAATGATGTTTCCACCTCCATGCTTCACGGTTGGGATGGTGTTCTTGGGGTTGTACTCATCCTTCTTCTTCCTCCAAACATGGCGAGTGGAGTTTAGACCAAAAAGCTATATTTTTGTCTCATCAGACCACATGACTTTCTCCCATTCCTCCTCTGGATCATCCAGATGATCATTGGCAAACTTCAGATGGGCCTGGACATGCGCTGGCTTGAGCAGGGGGACCTTGCGTGCGCTGCAGGATTTTAATCCATGACGGCGTAGTGTGTTACTAATGGTTTTCTTTGAGACTGTGGTCCCAGCTCTCTTCAGGTCATTGACCAGGTCCTGCCATGTAGTTCTGGGCTGATCCCACACCTTCCTCATGATCATTGATGCCCCACGAGGTGAGATCTTGCATGGAGCCCCAGACCGAGGGTGATTGACCGTCATCTTGAACTTCTTCCATTTTCTAATAATTGCGCCAAAAGTTGTTGCCTTCTCACCAAGCTGCTTGCCTATTGTCTTGTAGCCCATCCCAGCCTTGTGCAGGTCTACAATTTTATCCCTGATGTCCTTACACAGCTCTCTGGTCTTGGCCATTGTGGAGAGGTTGGAGTCTGTTTGATTGAGTGTGTGGACAGGTGTCTTTTATACAGGTAACGAGTTCAAACAGGTGCAGTTAATACAGGTAATGAGTGGAGAACAGGAGGGCTTCTTAAAGAAAAACTAACAGGTCTGTGAGAGCCGGAATTCTTACTGGTTGGTAGGTGATCAAATACTTATGTCATGCAATAAAATGCAAATTAATTATTTAAAAATCATACAATGTGATTTTCTGGATTTTTGTTTTAGATTCCGTCTCTCACAGTTGAAGTGTACCTATGATAAAAAATTATAGACCTCTACATGCTTTGTAAGTAGGAAAACCTGCAAAATCTGCAGTGTATCAAATACTTGTTCTCCCCACTGTATACCCTTTGTTGGCAATGACACAGGTCAAACGTTTTCTGTAAGTCTTCAAAAGGTTTTCACACACTGTTGCTGGTATTTTGGCCCATTCCTCCATGCAGATCTCCTCTAGAGCAGTGATGTTTTGGGGCTGTCGCTGGGCAACACGGACTTTCAACTCCCTCCAAAGATTTTCTATGAGGTTGAGATCTGGAGACTGGCTAGGCCACTCCAGGAACTTGAAATGCTTCTTACGAAGCCACTCCTTCGTTGCCCGGGCGGTGTGTTTGGGATCATTGTCATGCTGAAAGACCCAGCCACGTTTCATCTTCAATGCCCTTGCTGATGGAAGGAGGTTTTCACTCAAAATCTCATGATACATGGCCCCATTCATACTTTCCTTTATACGGATCAGTCGTCCTGGTCCCTTTGCAGAAAAACAGCCCCAAAGCAAGATGTTTCCACCCCCATGCTTCACAGTAGGTATGGTGTTCTTTGGATGCAACTCAGCATTCTTTGTCCTTCAAACACGACGAGTTGAGTTTTTACCAAAAAGTTCTATTTTGGTTTCATCTGACCATATGACATTCTCCCAATCCTCTTCTGGATCATCCAAATGCACTCTAGCAAACTTCAGACGGGCCTGGACATGTACTGGCTTAAGCAGGGGGACACGTCTGGCACTGCAGGATTTGAGTCCCTGGCGGCGTAGTGTGTTTCTGATGATAGGCTTTGTTACTTTGGTCCCAGCTCTCTGCAGGTCATTCACTAGGTCCCCCCATGTGGTTCTGGGATTTTTGCTCACCGTTCTTGTGATCATTTTGACCCCACGGGTGAGATCTTGCGTGGAGCCCCAGATCGAGGGAGATTATCAGTGGTCTTGTATGTCTTCCATTTCCTAATAATTGCTCCCACAGTTGATTTCTTCAAACCAAGCTGCTTACCTATTGCAGATTCAGTCTTCCCAGCCTGGTGCAGGTCTACAATTTTGTTTCTGGAGTCCTTTGACAGCTCTTTGGTCTTGGCCATAGTCGAGTTTGGAGTGTGACTGTTTGAGGTTGTGGACAGGTGTCTTTTATACTGATAACAAGTTCAAACAGGTGCCATTAATACAGGTAACGAGTGGAGGACAGAGGAGCCTCTTAAAGAAGAAGTTACAGGTCTGTGAGAGCCAGAAATCTTGCTTGTTTGTAGGTGACCAAATACTTATTTTCCACCATGATTTGCAAATAAATTCATTAAAAATCCTACAATGTGATTTTCTGGATTTTTTTTACTCAATTTGTCTGTCATAGTTGACGTGTACCTATGATGAAAATGACAGGCCCCTCTCATCTTTTTAAGTGGGAGAACTTGCACAATTGGTGGCTGACTAAATACATTTTTTCCCCCACTGTATATATATATATATATATATATATATATACTGAGATCATGTGACAGATCATGTGACACTTAGATTGCACACAGGTGGACTTTATTTAACTAATTATGTGACTTCCGAAGGTAATTAGTTGCACCAGATCTTATTTAGGGGCTTCATAGCAAAGGGGGGTGAATACATATGTACACACCACTTTTACGTTATTTATTTTGTAGAAAGTTTCTGAAACAATTTATTTTTTTCATTTCACTTCACCAATTTGGACTATTTTTTGTATATCCATTACATTAAATCTAAAAAAAAAATCAATTTGTGTAGGCCAAACCGTTCGGACACTACAGACTTTTTCTTATTAAGACCGATTTTCAGGATGCGTTGTCTTGGCTGTGTGCTTAGGGTCGTTGGCCTGTTGGAAGGTGAACCTTCACCCCAGTCTGAGGACCTGAGCACTCTTGAGCAGGTTTTCATCGAGGATCTCTCCGTGCTTTGCTCCGTTCATCTTTCCCTCGATCCTGACTGGTCTCCCAGTCCCTGCCGCTGAAAAACATCCCCACAGCGTGAAACTGCCACCACCATGCTTCACCGTAGGGATGGTGCCAGGTTTCCTCCAGATGTGACGCTTGGCATTCAGGCCAAAGTGTTCAATCATGGTTTCATCAGACCAGAGAATCTTTTTTCTCATGGTCTGAGAGTATTTAGGTGCCTTTTGGCAAACTCCAAGCCAGCTGTCATGTGCCTTTTACTGAGGAGTGGCTTCCGTCTGGACACTCTACCATAAAGGCCTGATTGGTGGAGTGCTGCAGAGATGGTTGTCCTTCTGGAAGGTTCTCCCTTCTCCACAGATGAACTCTGGAGCTCTTTCAGAGTGACCACCGGGTTCTTGGTCACCTCCCTGACCAAGGCCCTTCTCCCCGATTGCTCAGTTTGGCCGGCGGCCAGCTCTAGGGAGAGTCTTGGTGGTTCCACATTTCTTCATTTTTCAGAATGATGGAATCCACTGGGTTTTCAGGGACCTTCAATGCTGCAAAAAAATTTTGGTACCCTTCCCCAGCTCTGTGCCTCGACACAATCCTGTCTTGGCGCTCTACAGACAATTCCTTCGATCTCATGGCTTGGTTTTTGCTCTGACATGCACTGTCAACTGTGGGACCTTATATAGACAGGTGTGTGCCTTTCCAAATCATGTCCAATCAATTTAATATACCACAGGTGGAATCCAATCAAGTTGTAGAAACATCTCAAGGATGATCAATGCACCTGAGCTCAATTTTAAGTCTCATAGCAAAGGGTCTGAATATTTATGTAAATAAGGTATTTATGTTTTTTATTTTTTATAAATGTGTAACAAATTTCTAAAAACCTGTTTTCACTTTGTCGTTATGGGGTATTGTGTGTAGGACATTTATGGGGTATTGTGTTATGGGGTATTACATTTTACATTTACATTTTAGTCATTTAGCAGACGCTCTTAACCAGAGCGACTTACAGGAGCAATTAGGGTTAAGTGCCTTGCTCAAGGGCACATTAACGTCATTTAGCAGACGCTCTTAGCCAGAGCGACTCACAAATTGGTGCGTTCACCCTATAGCCAGTGGGATAACCACTTTACAATTTTGGGGGGGGGGGGGGGGGGGGGGTTAGAAGGAATACTTTATCCTATCCCAGGTATTCCTTAAAGAGGTGGGGTTTCAAATGTCTCCGGAAGGTGGTGAGTGACTCCGCTGTCCTGGCGTCGTGAGGGAGCTTGTTCCACCATTGGGGTGCCAGAGCAGCGAACAGTTTTGACTGGGCTGAGCGGGAGCTATGCTTCCGCAGAGGAAGGGGAGCCAGCAGGCCAGAGGTGGATGAACGCAATGTCCTCGTTTGGGTATTGTGTGAGGACATTTTTTGTATATAATACATTTTAGAATAAGGCTGTAATGTAACAAAATGTGGAAAGAGTCAAGGGGTCTGAATACTTTCCGAAGGCACTGTATGTATATATACACTACATGAAAAAAAGGGCCTTCCTCAAACTGTTGTCACAAAGTTGGATGCACAGAATCGTCTAGAATGTCATTGTGTGCTGTAGCGTTAAGATTTCCCTTCACCGGAACTAAGGAGCCTAGCCCAAACCATGAAAAACAGCCCCAGACCATTACTCCTCCCCCACCAAACTTTACAGTTGGCACTATGAATTTGGGCAGGTAGCTTTCTCCTGGCATCCGCCAAACCCAAATTCGTCTGTCTGACTGCCATGTGGTGAAGCGAAATTCATCACTCCAGGGAATGTGTTTCCACTGCTCCAGAGTCCAATGGCAGCGAGCTTTATACCACTCCAGTCGACACTTGGCATTGCGCATGGTGATCTTAGGCTTGTGTGCGGCTGCTCGGCCATGGAAGCTCATTTCATGAAGCTCCTGATGTGCTGACATTGTTTCCAGAGGCAGTTTGGAACTCGGCAGTGAGTGTTGCAACCCGAGGACAGACGAATTTTACTCACTACACGCTTTAGCACTCAGCGGTCCTGTTCTGTGAGCTTGTGTGGCCTACCACTTGGCTGAGTCGTTGTTGCTCCTAGATGTTTCCACTTCACAATAACAGCATTTACAGCAGCTCTAGCAGGGCAGAAATTTGACGAACTGAGTTGTTGGAAAGGTGGCATCCTATGACGGTGCCACGTTGAATGTCACTGAGCTCTTCAGTAAGGCCATTCTACTGCCAATGTTTGTCTATGGAGATTGCATGGCTGTGTGCTGAATTTTATACACCTGTCAGCAATGGATTTGTCTGAAATAGCCGAATCTACTAATTTGAAGGGGTGTCCACATACTTTTGTATATATAGTGTATATAGGGCGGCAGGTAGCCTAGTAGTTACGAGAGTTGGGCCAGTAACCGAAAGGTCGCTGGTTCGAATCCCCGAGCCGACTAGGTGACAAATCTGCCGATGTGCCCTTGAGCAAGGTACTTAACCCTAATTACTCCTGTAAGTCGCTCTGGATAAGAGTGTCTGTAAAATGTGTGTGTGTGTGTGTCTTTGAGAGAGATGGAAATAAATAATGATTTTACTACATCAATGCAACAAAAGGAAACAAAATCTGTTCTTCAGTACATCCTCTGATAAGATGTTGCCATAGCTGAAAACTGAAAATCCATCCAGAGAGTCAGACTGGGACACTTGGCTGGAAAGGGATGGAGGACTAAGGAGAGGACTGAGTAGTGGTGCCCTTGACCTGTTCTCCCTGCTATATTTGGAGACATGGATGAGCCCACAACAGCCAGGCTACACTTCCCTCCTCCCCTCTCCCCACCCATCAGTGTCATAGAAAACATCAGCTTCAAGTTTCCTTTCCCCTACAAGCTGAACTGCTCAATTCCATTTCTCCTCATTGTCCATTTTATAATGGTATAGTTTTCTCCAGCTCAAAGTAACTGAGCAGACCTATGATCAAATTGTTTCTAAAAGCAAACCTGTGTCCTAATCCCTCTGAGATTAATAGATACAGTGTGGTGGGAATGAATAGAGGGTGAAGCCAAGTAGAGAGACAGCGTGATAAAGAAAGATGAAGGTGAAGAATAAACCCTTTACACAAATGTCATATATCCTGGTCTTTATCACAGGCGTGCTTGACCTGTGTCTGTAACCTGGCGCCCTGGATTAGGGGAGAGAGCCAGTAAACACGCTTATTGGGCTAGAATGTGAACCCTATCTGTTTTCTATGAGACTGTTTCCAGAGCTGTCTCTACCAGCTGGATGTGGGGTATTAAAACTTTACGAACATATGAAGGCCCGTCCAGGGTCTGTCCAGGGTCTCACATGACACAGATATCCCTGTGGATATGGGAGTGTGTAAAATAAATGGATAGAGCAGCAGTAAGACTGCAGAGTAAGGTAATCTGATGGAATGTATGTGTATCTATTGCTTTAGATAAAGAGAGATAGTAGGAGAGAGATTTCTTAAATCTACAGTCATCTACAGTAAAAAGTGTGTTTGTGTGTTTTTGTGCATGCACACTGATGTGTGTGGGTTGGTGTGCATGTGTGTGTTTATATCACTCGGCTCCCCGTGGCCTAGCCTCTCCCTGTGATTTGGACTGATTTCCCTGTAATAATTACACGGTGTGTGTGTCTCTGTGTGCGTGTGTGTCTGTGCGTCTATGTGTGTGTATGTGTGTGCATGTGTTTATATCACTCGGCTCCCCGTGGCCTAGCCTCTCCCTGCGATTTGGACTGATTTCTCTGTAATAATTACATAGTGTGTGTGTCTGTGTGTCTGTTTGCGTGTGTGTGTGAAGAGATAACCCAACAGGGACCTGGTGGAGTAATTCAGCATTTAATTTATTTATTTCCCCAGTCAGATCACTGTGATGGCCTTCTGTAGGCTAACGTTAACTGCGCTGCATATTAAACATGTGGGTCCCTGTTTACCACACACCCCTTCCTCTGAGATGATAGCTCACTTTCATAATTACATCTAATACTACCTTAATCTGATACCATAACTGCATGCTTTCAGCCTCCGCTGCAGATAATTACTACTTGCTACCATTTCTATATGGTAATGGTCTACAGACAGGTTTTGTTTTGAGGATGATCATTGCCTTGATGTTAGGGTTTGTGGTTCAGTGTTAGTGTGTGTTTATTTGTGTGCAATATTTAATGTGTGTGTCTGTGTGTGACATATCAAGGGTTTGATGTGTCAAGGAATGCAAAACAACCAGGTTGCACTTCTGTAATCATCTCTCCATATCCCTCTTTCCTCTCATCCCTCTCTCCTCTTTTCCCCTCTGCCTGTCTCTCACCCCAGCAGGGTGTTGGTGGTGGTCAGGCCAGAGGGAGGTGTGGAGGGAGGAGAGGGGAGGGCCAGGTGTTGTGAGTTAGAATGTCAGGGCTGGAACACGGCTGTGATCAGAACCCTACACACCTGGCCCAGCTGGACCCCGCATCGCTGGAGATGTGTGAACAGCCGGTCAAATGAGTCCCTCTTTTCGCCTCATCCATCATCCCTCTTTCACAGTCTCCCTTTTTCTAATTATTTATTTCCCTCTGTCCTCAGCCCTCTCTTCAGCACGTCGTGAACTGCAGCCAAGCCACAATCAGACCCTGGACCGCTGGAACTAATGGTCAATTAATGACCTGCAGAGAAAAACTAATTCAGCTCTCCCCCCCCCCCCCCCACCCCCCCCCCCCCCCCTCTCTCTCTCTCTCTCTCTCTCTCTCTCTTTCTTTCTTTCTTTCACTCTCTCTCTCTCTCTCTCTCTCTCTCTCTCTCTCTCACCCTCTCTATTCCTGTGAGGGGGTATGGCTGGGTCGCAATTACCGCTTTGATTAAGAGAGGAAATTGCAGCCATATTAACTGCCGGTGTTTATAAATGAGGCGTGGATTCATCAATACCGTGGGTAAAGTGCTTGTCACTTGCTTTAATATGACAAACACTACAGAACCTGTTAGCTGTCACACAATCGATGACCAGGGTCACATAATCATTCAGTGGTGTGTTTTATATTTGATTGGGAATGTAGGAATGTAGACTAGTGTTTCCTGAGGTGGGCGAGGACCAGTTGCTTGGCTACCCATCCACATCGCTCCGGCCAAACACCACACCCACTAACGTTTCTTCTCCATGATGAGTCTGGATTTGATCTCCTCCCTGATGACTTCTCAAGTGCGAACACATTCAAACAGTTCTGATTGGTCCCGAAAACCGATGGGTTGGGCCAGAGCCTGAGCACACGTGGGTCAAGCTGCGTTTCGGAAATAGTGATACTTTGATTGATAAGAGATGATCCAATCGCTAATGACTTGTTTTGTACAACGCCCCTCACTTTGACGTCATCAGAAACAACCTCTGCGATGGCAGTCTCAGACTGAATGTACAGTATGTAGAGATAGATAAATAAAAATTGCTTCCAGTCTGTGATTGATTTTATGGTTTGATTGTATTGTGTGAGTGACTTTATACACTGAGTATACAAAACATATACTTTCCATGACATAGACTAACCAGGTGAATCCAGGTGAAAGCTATGATCCCTTATTGATATAACTTGTTAAATCCACTTCAATCAGTGTAGATGAAGGGGAGGAGACAGGTTAAAAAATTATTTTTAATCCATGAGACAATTGACACATGGATTGTGTATGTGTGCCATTCAGAGGGTGAATGAGCAAGACAAAGTATTTAAGTGCCTTTGAACTGGGTATGGTAGTAGAGTTTTTCATGCTCAACAGTTTCCCGTGTGTAACAAGAATGGTCCATCACCCAAAGGACATCCAGCCAACTTGACACAACTGTGGGAAGCATTGGAGTCGATATGCCCCAATGAATTAAGGCTGTTCTGAGGGAGGGGTGCAACTCAATATTAGGAAGGTGTTCCTAATGTTTGGTATGCTCAGTGTATCACAGGAGGTTGGTGGCACCTTAATTGGAGAGGACGGGCTCGTGGTCATGGCTGGACCGGAATTAGTTGAATGGTATCAAATATATCAAACACATGGTTTGATGCCATTCCATTTGCTCCGTTCAAGACATTATTATGAGCCATCCTCCCCTCAGCAGCCTCCACTGCAGTGTATGTTAATGTCAGTGTGTAAGTATGTGATTCTGTTACCATCCATATATGTGTTTGTTAGTGGTTTTCTCCTCTGTGCGTAGTGAATGTGCTCATGTGTGTCAGTGTCTATCTATGTGTGTGTACGTGTGGTCGTGTGGTATGTCACTCGATGAGAAGGGATACTCAGGAAACAGCCGTGGAACAGCCATGTCCGCCATGTCCTATGAGGCTGGATGCATTCATTTTTTATCCATTCAAAAATCAATAGTGTGGAATTCAGTGTTGGAAATCCACCATAGAAAGAGATTTGTGGTGCTAATGCATCTGAGATGCTATAGGCTCATGTATCTATTTCCTGTTAGAAGAAGGGATATCATGGAGAGAGAGATAGAGAGAGAGAGGGGGGGGGGGGGGGGGGAGAGGGAGGGAGGGACCAGAGGAAAAGATAGACAGTTGTTGTGGTTGTTGTAACAAAGTACACTATATATACAAAAGTATGTGGATACCCTTTCAAATTAGTGGATTCGGCTATTTCAGCCACACCCGTTGGTGACAGGTGTATAAAATGAGCATATAGCCCTGCAATCTCCATAGACAAACATTGGCAGTAGAACGGCCTTACTGAAGAGGTCAATGACTTTCAACGTGACACCTTCATAGGATGCCACCTTTCCAACAAGTCAGTTCATCAAATTTATGTCATGCTAGAGCTGCCGCGTTCAACTGTAAGTGCTGTTATTGTGAAGTGGAGACATCTAGGAGCAACAACGGCTAAACCGCAAAGTGGTAGGCCACACAAGCTCACAGAACGGGACCGCCGAGTGCTGAAGCACGTAGTGCATAAAAATGGTCTGTCCTCGGTTGCAAAACACACTTACGAGTTCCAAACTGCCTCTGGAAGCAACGTCAGCACAATAACTGTTAGTCGAGAGCTTCATGAAATGGGTTTCCATGGCTGAGCAGCCGCACACAAGCCTAAGATCACCATGCGCAATGCCAAGCGTCGGCTGGAGTTATATAAAGCTTGCCGCCATTGGACTCTGTAGCAGTGGAAACGTATTCCCTGGAGTGATGAATCACGCTTCACCATCTGGCAGTCCGACGGACAAATCTGAGTTTAGAGGATGCCAAGAGAAAGCTACCTGCTGAAATGCATATTGCCAACTGTAAAGTTTGGTGGAGGAGTAATAATAGTCTGGGGCTGTTTTTCAGGTTAGGCCCCTTAGTTCCAGTGAAGGGAAATCTTAATGCTACAGCATACAATGACATTCTAGATGACTCTGTGTTTCCAACTTTGTGGCAACAGTTTGTGGAAGGCCCTTTCCTATTCTAGCATGACAATGCCCCCATGCACAAAGCGAGGTCCATACAGAAATGGTTTGTCGAGATTGGTGTGGAAGAACTTGACTGGCCTGCACAGAGCCCTGACCTCAACCCCATTGAACACCTTTGGGATTAATTGAAACGGCAACTTCGAGCCAGGCCTAATCTCCCGACATCAGTGCCCAACCTCACTAATGCTCTTGTGGCTGAATGGAAGCAAGTCCCAGCAGCAATGTTCCAACATCTAGTGGAAAGCCTTCCCAGAAGAGTGGAGACTGTTATAGCAGCAAAAGGGGGACCAACTCCATATTAATGCCCCTGATTTTGGAATGAGATGTTCGACGAGCAGGTGTCCACATACTTTTGGTCATGTAGTGTATGTCTGCAAGCACGGTTTATGGTTCGTAGCACACTAAGAGAGATGATGCCATGGTGAATAAGGCTATCCTAATGAAAGTTTTACATTGTATCTGACGACCTGCCCTTTATCACTGATTAATTGTTTCTCTGGGGTGGATACAACCTTGTAGTGATAGCTCCACCTCATTTTCCGCCTCCTCCTCTCTCTCCCCCTCATCATCATCATCATCATCATCATCATCACCACCAACAACAACATTCCCATTTTGATCACTATTCTCCTCATCCTAGTTGACAGGTGTAATTTTATACATTATTCCAACCCCACTCAGCTTGAAGTTGATCATAAACCATGTTGTGTGTGTGTGTGTGTGTGTGTGTGTGTGTATGCGTCCCAAAAGTGTTCCAGCTGTTCCTGAACCTGGATTCACTTTGTAAAGCCCTCTTTCACCTGGAGGCTGAATACCATTATGTTTTCACACGTTAGCGCGTTAATCCTTCTCTTGCTCATCATCTCTCTCTCTCTGGTTGGGAGGATGGAGTGGGAGTAGGCCTGTAATTCACTGATCAGTAGAATTAACGGCTGTGTGTTTATCTCTATGTGTGTGTGTTTGAGTGGGCGTGTGTTTATAGGGGACAGACTGTCCAGCTGCTGTTCAGGTAACCCACTGATCTCATAATCCAAACATACTGCAATGTTATGATAATTTCTACACCGGTTATGAACCATATTGGTAGAAAGTATCACTTTTGATCATAGTATGTTTTCTGTATATGTAATGTTGTGTATGTGTCTGTATGTAATGCTCTACTGTACATGTTGTCATGATATACAGCACTGTACAGTATAGATGTAAGTGGCTTGAGGGAAAATGTAAATTTCACAGTCGTAAATAATTGCGATTAGGTCAATAAACTCATCTCTTTCATGGTCGCCGCAACCCCCTTGATTTGTGGCACGCGAAATAGCAGTCATAAACTATGTAAGCAAGGTGACACCTAGCTATAGCGGCACTCCACTCCACTCACGGCACATAGTACACTCCGAGTCTGTATAAAGCTCTTATGACATGTCGAAGGCCCCAGGACGGGCTCCACTCCACCTATCAGACACGCTGGGACCTCTCCTGTCTTTGCGGATCATAAATAAATAAGTGGAAATCTAAAACTGGGGAACTCTTAATGACACCTTCTCAAGTGGAGCGCCGGAGTGATGGGGCCATTACACGGCCTGGCAGGGTTTGTTTGGCTAAGAACGCTAGCAGCCATCTCACTTTCAGATAAGCAAAGGAAGCCAGGGATACTGGGGGGAGAGTGAGAAAGATGGGGAGAGGGAGGAGAGAAGAGGGAGAAGAGAGGAGGGAGGAGAGAGGGGGATTGCTTTAAGGCCCAATGCAGCAATTTTTTATAGCAATATCAAACCATTTCTGGGTAACAATTATGTACCATCCTGTAATAGATTTTCCATAAAATGGGCAAAACTAGCTTTTTAGCTATTTCTCAACCAGAAAAATGCTAGGACTGTCTGGGAGTGGTCTGAGTGGGGAGGGGGAAACTGAAAACGAGTTGTTATTGGCAGAGAGGTTTGGAACTGTCATGAAATGACGAATTAGAGGATATAAAGTCGCATTGCAACCAGGAAAAGGAAAAGCAAAATGTTTTTGCACCTGTGCAATTTGTCTGTTTTGAGCGTGATTACCCTTACCCCTAGGGCTGTTGCGGTGACCGTATTACCACCACACTGGCACTCATGAGTCATGACCACAATAAAATTCCACGTGACCGTTGAGTCACGGAAATCTCATCTTATGCACTCTGAACATGCGTTGCTAGTACCCAACTCACTAACAACCATCAGGTCGCTAATGGCCTGGTACTCAGGGCTCTATTGTCCCTCTAACCACTCTGACATCAATGCAAATAGTATCGAAAATAACATCAAACACTTATCATCAAAACTGTATCATGCTTTTAAAACTCACCTCACTGTGTTTGACCAATTTGAAGAAAGAAGTTCTACAATAGGTTGAAACTGAGTGGAAAACATGGTCATTGGTAATGTTGCTTCAAAGCCTAACACAACAAAATGGACAGCGATTTCTAAGGTGATGATTAATTCAAAACACCCATACATTTACATTTTAGTCATTTAGCAGACGCTCTTATCCAGAGCGACTTACATGAGCAATTAGGGTTAAGTGCCTTGCTTAAGGGCACATCGACAGATTTTTCACCTAGTCAGCTCGGGGATTAGAACCAGCGACCTTTCGGTTACTGGCACAACGCTCTTACCCACTAAGCTACCTGCCGCCCCATACGAATATTAGAGTTTACGCATGGGCCTATATATGAGCCCGAGCCTGAAAAAAACGCTGAATTAAAACAATGATTGTGCCTTAATACAACATATAGCCTAACGCATATTACGCACGGAAGAAAAACTTTTTTTTTTACGGATTAATAGGCTGACATTACCTTTAGCTATTGTGAGAGTTCAGTGACCAGCCGGATATCTCACCAACGTGCGTTTCCATCTCATCCTCTCTCTCCTTCATTCCTTTCTCGAGCGCACAGAGAGAGGAGCTGTCAACAGTTTAATGAAATATGTTTCGTTGTGAAACATGCTACTATTGATGTTCCCTAACAGATTTCACTTGGTTTTAAAAATTAAGCACTGGGTAGCTTCAGGAACAGGGTTGGAGAGCACATGGCATACAGAGTTTGGGCGAAATATCCCCTGTCGTGCAGCCTTGTTGTATCTATGGTTACTGTTGTGCTTCCCAACTGGTCAATACTACTTCAAATCAAATCCAATTTCATTTGTCACATGCGCCGAATACAACAGAGTGAAATGCTTACTTACAAGCCCTTAACCAACAATGCAATTTTAAGAAAGAATACCCCACAAAATACCCCAAAAAACATTAAATAAAAATATTAGAATATACAAAAGTAACAAATAATGAAAGAGCAGCAATAAAATAACAATACCGAGACTATATACAGGGGGTACCGGTTAGTCGAGGTAATTGAGGTAATATGTACATGTAGGTAGAGTTATTAAAGTGACTATGCATAGATAATAAACAGAGAGTAGCAGCAGCGTAAAAGAGGGGGGGGGGGGGGAGTTTGGGGCGCTCTGGTACCGCTTGCCGTGCGGTAGCAGAGAGAACAGTCTATGAATAGGGTGGCTGGAGTCTTTGACAATTTGTAGGGCCTTCCTCTGACACAGCCTGGTATAGAGGTCCTGGATGGCAGGAAGCTTGATCACGTTGAGGAGAGGTTGTTGTCCTGGCACAACATGGCCAGGTCTCTGACCTCCTCCCTATAGGCTGTCTCGTCGTTGTCCGTTATCAGGCCTACCACTGTTGTGTCATCGGCAACCTTAATGATGGTGTTTGAGTCATACAGGAGGGGACTGAGCACGCACCCTTGAGGGGCCCCCGTGTTGAGGATCAGCATGGCGGATGTGTTGTTACCTACCTTTACCATCTGGGGACGGCCCATCAGGAAATCCAGTTGCAGAGGGAGGTGTTTAGTCCCAGGGTCCTTAGCTTAGTGATGAGCTTTGAGGGCACTATAGTGTTGAACGCTGAGCTGTAGTCAATGAATAGCATTCTCACATAGGTGTTCCTTTTGTCCAGGTGTGAAAGGGCAGTGTGGAGCGCAATAGAGATTGCATCATCTGTGGATCTGTTGGGGCGGTATGCAAATTGGAGTGGGTCTAGCGTTTCTGGGATAATGGTGTTGATGTGAGCCATGACCAGCCTTTCAAAGCACTTCATGGCTAATGACGTGAGTGCTATGGGTCGGTAGTCATTTAGGCAGGTCTGCTTGAAACATGTTGGTATTACAGACTCAGACAGGGAGAGGTTGAAAATGTCAGTGAAGACACTTGCCATTTGGTCAGCGCATGCTCGGATTACACGTCCTGAATGTTGACCTGTTTAATGGTCTTACTCACATCGGCTACAGACAGCGTGATCACACAGTCGTCCGGAACAGCTGATGCTCTCATGCATGTTTCAGTGTTACTTGCCTCGAAGCGAGCATTGAAGTAATTTAGCTTGTCTGGTAGGTTCGTGTCACTGGGCAGCTCGTGGCTGCGCTTCCCTTTGTAGTCTATAATAGTTTGCAAGCCCTGCCACATCCGACGAGCGTCGGAGCCGCTGTAGTACGATTCGATCTTAGTCCTGTATTGATGCTTTGCCTGTTTGATGGTTCATCGGAGGGCATAGCAGGATTTATTTTAAGCTTCCGGGTTAGAGTCCCGCTCCTTGAAAGCGGCAGCGCTACCCTTTAGCTCAGTGTAGATGTTGCCTGTAATCCATGGCTTCTGGTTGGGGTATGTATGTACAGTCACTGTGGGGATGATGTCATCAATGCCCTTATTGATGAAGCCAGTGACTGATGTGGTGTTCTCCTCAAAGCCATCGGAAGAATCCCGGAACATATTCCAGTCTGTGCTAGCAAAACAGTCCTGTAGCTTAGCATCTGCTTCATATGACCACTTTTTTATTGACCGACTCACTGGTGCTTCCTGCTTTAGTTTTTGCTTGTAAGCTGGAATCAGAAGGATATAATTATGGTCAGATTTGCCAAACGGAGGGCAAGGGAGAGCTTTGTACGCGTCTCTGTGTGTGGAGTAAAGGTGGTTTAGAGTTTTTTTCCCTCTGGTTGCACATTTAACATGCTGGTAGAAATGAGGTAAAACCATTCTAAGTTTCCCTGCATTAAAGTCGCCGGCCACTAGGAGGGCCGCCTCTGGATGAGTGTTTTCCTGTTTGCTTATGGCCGTATATAGGTCATTGAGTGCATTCTTAGTGCCAGCATCGGTTTGTGGTGGTAAATAGACAGCTACGAAGAAAATAGATGAAAACTCTCTTGGTAGATAGTGTGGTCTACAGCTTATCATGAGATACTCTACCTCAGGTGAGCAAAAGCTTGAGATTTCCTTAGATATCGTGCACCAGCTGTTGTTTACAAATATACATAGACCGCCACTCCTTGTCTTACCAGAGGCTGCTGTTCTATCCTGCCGATACAGTGCATAACCCGCCAGCTGTATGTTATCCATGTCGTCGTTCAGCCACGACTCGGTGAAACATAAGATATTACCGTTTTTAATGTCCCGTTGGTAGGATATACGTGCTTCTAGTTCATCCACTTTATACGTGCTTCTAGTTCGCCCACACGAGTTGCTGGCTCCAGGTGGTGGGATTGGTGGAGACCAGGCAACAAAGAGTCATCTCCATGTCATGATTGGCTTGCTCCGACTGGCCGTTAGACTGGGGATGAAAACCAGAGGACAGGCTGGCCGACGACCCAATGAGGGTGCAGAACGTCTTCCGGGATGAGAACTGAAGACAGTGATCGGAGACCATGTCGACCAGAAATCCATGGATCCAGAAGAAGTGCTGCACCATGAGCTGGGCCGTCTCCTTAGCTGAGGGCAGCTTAGGAAGGGGGATAAAATGGGCAGCTTTGGAAAACCTATCCACCGCCGTAAGAATGGTGGTGTTGCCCTCTGACGGAGGGAGACCCGTGACGAAGTCCAAGGATATATGGGACCAGGGGCGGTGAGGAACAGGGAATGTTTGAAGGAGGCTAGCCGGAGCTTGCCGCAGAGTCTTGTTCTGCGCACACACAGTGCAGGCGGCAACGAACGCGGAGACGTCAGGCACCATGGTGGGCCACCAAAAACTTTGTCGGACGAAAGCCAAGGTCCGACGGGAGCCAGGATGACAGGTGAGTCTTGAAGAATTTGCCCATTCCAGGACCGGAGCACAGGCAGAGTCCGGGACAAACATCCAGTTAGCCGGGAACACTGCGCCTTGCAGACCAGACTCTCTATTCCCCAGATGATAGCAGCCACTAGACAGGAAGTAGGGAGGATGGTCTTGGTGTCCAATTGTGTAGTTACGGGGCTGTACAGACGTGAGAGTGTGTCAGGCTTCATATTCTTGGACCCCGGGCGGTAGGATATAGTGAAATGGAAACTAGTGAATAACAGGGCCCATCTCGCCTGCCTGGAGTTGAGGTGCTTGGCGGTGCGGAGATATTCCAGGTTCTTATGGTCCGTCCACACAAAGAATGGGTGTTCCGCCCCTTCTAACCATTGCCTCCACTCCTCCAATGCCATCTTGACTGCGAGTAATTCTCAATTTCCCACGTCATAGCTCCTCTCAGCGGGGTTAAGACGATCGGAAAGGAAGATGCAGGGATGCAGCTTCTGGTCCTGGGCAGAATGCTGGGAAAGGACAGCCCCCACTCCGACGTCCGAGGCGTCGACCTCCACCACAAACTGACGGGACGGGTCCGGATGGATTATGATGGGAGCTGAAGTGAATCGCTGCTTGAGGTCTGAGAAAGCCCGGTCCACTGCTGGAGACCATATGACCGGAACCTTGGGAGAGGTGAGTGCCGAGAGGGGGGAAGCAAGGGTGCTGTAACCCCAGATGAAACAATGATAGAAATGAGCAAACCCCAGGAAATGTTGCAGCTCCACTCTGGATGTGGGTTGAGGCCAATCCACCACCGCTCTCACCTTGTTAGGGTCCATCTGAATATTCCCTGCAGCGATTACGTGTACTAGGAAGGAGATGGTGGAGCGATGGAACTCACATTTCTCCGCATTCACGAAAAGCTGGTTCTCCAGCCATGGAGAACGTGCTCTTGAGCTGACCGAGAATAAATGAGGATGTCGTCGAGGTAGATAAACACAAATTGTTTCAACATGTCACGGAGCACATCATTGACCAGGGCCTGGAACACTGCGGGACCATTAGTCAGTCCGAACGGCATCACCAGGTACTCGTAGTGCCCGCTAGCAGTGTTGAAGGCTGTCTTCCACTCGTCTCCTTCCCATATCCGAGCCAGATGATAGGCGTTCCGAAGGTCCAACTTGGTGAAGATGACTGCCCCCTGGAGAGGCTCGAAAGCCCCTCCATCGCTTTGGTCTCCAGACCCGACAGGGACTAAAGTCGCCCCAAGGCGGTGTGGTGCCTGTGAGAAGGTCGATTGCACAGTCGTAGGGCCGATGCGGAGGCAGAGATGTGGAGCGGGCAGAGTTGAAAACCTTCCGTAAGTCCTGGTCTTCCGCGGGAATGGCGGAGAGATCCGAGGCTTTACCCAAGCCCGCAGGGAGAAGTCCCAGGGCAGGCTGCGCCGACTTCAGACAATGTGCATGGCAAAATGGAATCCAACCCATGATAGAACCTGTAGCCCAGTCAATTAGGGGGTTGTGCCTCTGGCGCCATGAAAATCCCAAAACCATGGGTACATGAGGAGACTCCAGGAGCAGAAACTGCATAGCCTCACTGTGGTTGCCTGACACTTGCAGGTTGATAGGAACTGTATTGTGAGTGACTCTGCCCATAGAGCGCCCATCCAGCACTCTGACGTTCATCGGGATGGAAAGGGGTTGAGTGGAGATACCCAGCTCCAACACCAGGGTAGTGTCCATAAAGATCTCGTTGTCCCCAGAGTCAATGAGCCCCGGGATGGATTTGGACTGGTCTCCCCACAACAGGGTTACAAGTAGGGGGAGATTGGAAACTCCCCTTACGGCTCACCAGTGTACTCGTACCTATTGATGAGCCTGGTCTTTAATGGGCAGGTAGATAAGAAATGTCCCGTAGCTCCACAATACAGACAGCTCTTCGTGTTTAGTTTGCATAAGCGCTCAGCAGGAGCAAATCTAGCCCTGCTTAGTTGCATGGGCTCCGGAGGAGGCGTGTCGGCAACCCTCGGTAATCTCAGAGGGAACTTGGGTGACACCGGACTCTCTCGGAAATGTAGACTTCTGGGATTTCTGGGATTCCTCGGAGGCGAGGTGGAATTTGAGGACGAGCGAGGGCGACCGGGAACAGACCCCCTCTCCCTCCTACGTTCCCGTAGCTGCCCATCAATCCGGATGGTCAAGGCTATGAGGGAGTCTAGGTCCATGGGCAGCATCCGGGCTGCGAGCTTGTCTTTAAATCACCTCCGATAATCCGTAAAAGAACATGTCGAACAGGGCTTCCGGGTTCCAGGCACTCTCAGCCACTAACGTGCGAAAATCCACTGCATAGTCTGCCACACTACGGGAGTCTTGACGTAGTTGGAGCAGCTTATGAGCAGCCTCTTTCCCGGACAATGGAGAATCAAACACTTTTCGTACCTCTGCCACAAACTCCTCCAGACTGAGGCAAACTGTGGACTGTTGCTCCCACACCTGCGTGGCCCTCCCAGACATCAGTGTTATCAAGTATGCTATCTTCGAGTGGTCCGATGGGAACGAAGAAGGCTGCAGCTCGAAGATGAGGGAGCACTGGGAGAGAAACGCCCGGCAGGTTCCAGAATCTCCAGCGTAGCGCTCTGGAGGAGGAAAGCGAGGTTCTCGGGACACCGGGATAGGCTGGGAAAAAGCGCAGCTGTTGGCGGGGTTGCTGAGAGTCTGGGGGGTTACAGTTGTGGCATGATGCCTAGTTGGGAATCCGCGGAATTGCTCCAGCATTGTATTGAACGGATGGTCATGGCGTTCTGCCAGGGTATGGAGTCCCTCCATAAGGCTTTGCAGTAACCCCTCGTGCCTTCCTATGGTGGCTCCTTGGGAGGAGACAGCGTTACGGAGCTGATCCGAGTCTGCAGGGTCAGTCATGGCCAGTTCGTACTATCACGGCTCAGGCTAAGACCCAGATGCAAACACAGGAGGTGGATAATACAAGTCTCAGAGTTTATTACAGTACAAGAGGCAGGCAATCGGTAGGTCAAGGCAGGCAAAGAGTCGTAATCCAAATCACGGGAATACGCTCGTAGGACTTGAAGGGACAAGACGAACTGGCAACAGACAAACAGAAAACGTAGGTATAAATACACATGAGGTAATGAAAGACACCGGGTGGGTGTTGGAGACAATCACAAGACAGGTGAAACAGATCAGGGTGTGACACACTAGCTGTTATACAATATGATATAAAACACAGAAAAAAACAGAATTTGAACTGCACTGAGCCTTTAACCTCTACAGGATCGGTGTCCCGTGTGCTAATGTGATTAGCATGACTGTTGTAAGTAACAGCAAACTTTCCAAGACATAGACATGTCTTATATGGGCAGAAAGCTTAAACTCTTGTTAATCTAACTGCACTGTCCAATTCACAGTAGCTATTACAGTGAAAAAATACCATGCTATTGTTTGAGGAGAGTGCACAACAACTAAAAACATATCATGGCAACTGGTTTGATACATTCACCTCTGAAGGTAAATAATGTACTTACATTTAGTAATCTTGCTCTGATGTGTCATCCTAAGGGTCACAGAGATAAAATGTAGCATAGCTTTGTTTGATGAAATCAATTTTTATATTCAAATGTAGGAACTGGGTTCTACAGTTTGAGCCCCTGCTGTCTCTGGCTCCACACCTCACCCGGCCATCTAGCTGTATGAAAGTTAGTGTATAAGCTAATGATCCATCATGTATGACATTCCTGGGAGTGTGTAAACTTACATTTTGTATTACCATATCATTTTTGTATGTTCTCTATAGTTATGTACTTGAAAATGTATCAATTGACCAATTCGGCACATTTGGGCAGACTTGATACAAAATAGTCCAGTATTGCAACGCTTCACTGGATCGATCTAAACTTCCACACACACTGCTTCCATCTAGTGGCCAAAATCCAAATTGCACCTAAACTGCAATATTATATTATAATATAATAATATATAATAAGCCATTTAGCAGACGCTTTTATCCAAAGCGACTTACAGTCATGCGTGCATAATAATTATTTTTTTGTGTATGGGTGGTCCCGGGGATCGAACCCACTACCTTAGCGTTACAAGCGCCGTGCTCTACCAGCTGAGCTATTGTGGCCTTTCTCTTGCATTTCAAAGATGATGGAACAAAAAAAAACAATAGAAAACGCATGTTTTTTTGTTTGTATTATCTTTTACCAGATCTAATGTGTTATATTCTCCTACATTAATTTCACATTTCCACAAACTTCAAAGTGTTTCCTTTCAAATAGTATCAAGAATATGCATATCCTTGCTTCAGGCCCTCACTACAGGCAGTTAGATTTGGGTATGTCATTTTAGGCGAAAATTGAAAAAGAGGTTAAGTATTTTCGGTTGAATAATAAATAAAAAAACTGACGAGAGAAAAGTTGGCAGTTTGTCTACAAAATAGAGGAAGAGGTGTGAGAGTATGTATGCACCTGTATGTGTATACCTAGGTGCTGCCTGCCAGCGCGCTTGTCCTTCCAGTGTCACGATCGTCGTTAAGAGAGGAGGACCAAGGCGCAGCGTGATGAACGAACATGTTTATTTATCATTAGCGATAAACACGGACAGTAAACAAAAACAACAAACGACTCGTAACGTCCTAGGTAACATAGACCAACACGGAACAAGAACCCACAAACACAAAGGGAAAAACAGACAGTTTAAATATGGCTCCCAATCAGAGACAACCAGCCACAGCTGACACTCGTTGCCTCTGATTGGGAGTCACTCAGGCCAACAAAGAAACAGAAGAACTAGAACCCCCAACATAGACATATAACACATAGAAAGAACACACCCTGGCTCAACATATAGAGTCCCAGAGCCAGGGTGTTACAGTACCCCCCCCTAAAGGCGCGGACTGCGACCGCGCCTCAACTAGAGCAAAACAGGGGAGGGCTGGGTGGGCATTCCTCCTCGGCGGTGGTTCTGGCTCCGGCCTTGCCCACCACCCTCCAATAAACCCCCCATAGCGCCCCTGGTCCGGTCTGGCCCCGCTGGCTGGAGCTGAACTGGACGTAGCAGGAGCGGTTAGCTTCAGCTCCGTAGTGGAGCAGTTGACCGGTACCTTACCAGGCACCGGTGACCCAGGCACGGGTTGTGCTGGACTGACGACGCGCACCCCTGGCTTGGTGCGTGGAGCCGGAACGGGCCGGACCGGGCTGACGACTCGCACCCCTGGCTTGGTGCGTGGAGTAGGAACGGGCCGAACCGGGCTGACGACTCGCACCCCTGGCTTGGTGCGTGGAGTAGGAACGGGCCGGACCGGGCTGACGATGCGCACCCCTGGCTTGGTGCGTGGAGTAGGAACAGGCCGGACCGGGCTGGCGACGCACACCGTAGGCTTGGTGCGTGGAGCAGGGACAGGCCGGACCGGGCTGACGATGCACACCCCTGGCTTGGTGCGTGGAGTAGGAACAGGCCGGATCGGGCTGGCGATTCACACCGTAGGCTTGGTGCGAGGAGCAGGGACAGGCCGGACCGGGCTGGCGACGCACACCGTAGGCTTGGTGCGTGGAGCAGGGACAGGCCTGACCGGGCTGGCGACGCACACCGTAGGCTTGGTGCGAGGAGCAGGGACAGGCCGGACCGGGCTGGCGACGCACACCGTAGGCTTGGTGCGAGGAGCAGGGACAGGCCGGACCGGGCTGGCGACGCACACCGTAGGCTTGGTGCGTGGAGCAGGGACAGGCCGGACCGGGCTGGCGACGCACACCGTAGGCTTGGTGCGTGGAGCAGGGACAGGCCGGGCCGGGCTGTGGAGACGGATAGGAGACCTGGAGTGAAGAGCTGCCACAACCCGTCCTGGCTGAATGCCTACCTTCACACACTCTGTGTGAGGCATCAGCACAGGACGTACAGGGCTGTGTACCTGTACTGGCATAACAGCACGTGACACTGGCGCAGGATATCCGGGACCGAGGAGAGGCACTGGAGGCCACGAGCGCTGAGCCGGCACACTCCGTCCTGGCTGCATGCCCACCTTCGCACAACACGTGCGGGGTGCTCGCACAGGACGTACCGGACTATGCCGGACCACTCGTGGCACAGTACGCAGCTCCGCATACCCCGGAACCTGACCAGTCTCATGCTGCCATGCCTGAGTACGGGGAGTTGGCTCTGCTCTCCATCCAGGCTCCGCCAACCTGCCTTCTGGCCCCCCAAACCCGGTGGCCTCCTCTCCAAATCGCCCTGTGGCAGCCTCCTGCTGCCCAGCCGCCCATGCCGTGTGCCCCCCCCCAAATTTTTTTTGGGGTTGCCTCTCGTCCGTCCGACGATGACACTGCTGACGCCGCTGCTCCTCTCTCGCCAGGGCCTTAATCCTAGCCCATGGCCCTTTGCCCCCGAGCATGTCCTCCCAGGACCACGATTTGCCCACCTGGGCCATCGCCAACCTCTCCATCTCCTTTCCCGGCGCTTCCTCCCATGTCCAGTCTGCCTGCTACTGGACACGCTGCTTGGTCCTTGTAAGGTGGGTTCTTCTGTCACGATCGTCGTTAAGAGAGGAGGACCAAGGCGCAGCGTGATGAACGAACATGTTTATTTATCATTAGCGATAAACACGGACAGTAAACAAAAACAACAAACGACTCGTAACGTCCTAGGTAACATAGACCAACACGGAACAAGAACCCACAAACACAAAGGGAAAAACAGACAGTTTAAATATGGCTCCCAATCAGAGACAACCAGCCACAGCTGACACTCGTTGCCTCTGATTGGGAGTCACTCAGGCCAACAAAGAAACAGAAGAACTAGAACCCCCAACATAGACATATAACACATAGAAAGAACACACCCTGGCTCAACATATAGAGTCCCAGAGCCAGGGTGTTACATCCAGGTTGACTAGGGGAGAGTGATTGAGCCCAGAGAAACAGGAGACCGGGCTTTAACGCACATTTTACAACCACATCTCCCATAAAACACTGCATGTAATTATCCAAGCGCCCCAGGCCATTTCCTCTACTAAAACATTTCTCATCCGAGACTCCCCTCATTTTCTCTCTTCCTCTCCCTTCACCTCCTAGTCGGTACTCTCTTCCCACTCTCCTTTCCTTACAAATATATTTTATTTATGTCCTCTACTCCCTCCTGTCCCTCCTCTTTTATAGCATTCATCTCTCTTTATTATTATTGTCTTATTACTTATTTTCTGCTCTTCACCTTTATTCTCTCCTTTTCTCTGTGATTTTCATGTGATAGTTGTAGGATGGTTGTGTGATAGTTGTGTAGTGGTTGTCGAATGTTTGTGCAGTGCAGTGGCGGTCAGTGCCTTTTAAGACGAGGGAGGATGATTTTATTTTCATGAGCATGGCCTTATTTCTATTACAGCATATTGATTTGGATGACTGTCATTTGTATTCCATTCACCCAGCTCAATGTAACAGCGATAGGTTTAGGCTACTACATGATATTCAAAATTTCCCTATACCCATCATGAGGTTGCTACAACCTATGAATTAAAGTTTGACAGACAGTGACACATGGACAGACAGTGACATTCAATACCGTCTTGCACTCTCTTGCCTGCATCTTCCCTTTGCTTGTGGACTTCAATGCACAACACATCAGCTGTATGTGACCAGGCAAAAAAACGTTCCAAGTCAAACCGCTACACACAGCCTACATCGTTGTCACCATATTAGCTAAAGTAACATCATAGTCAGCATAGCTAATAGAACTAACGCCTTAGTAAACCCGCTATAATCATGCAGTAACGTTACAGTAAGCAGTTACACCGGCAGCCCCGGTGGCAATAAATCACTAATACCAAAAGCTTACCTTGACTTGGAAGAGTTCCAGTGTTGTGTTGGAAAATCATAGCCAGCTAACTAACATAGCATCCCTTTGTTTGAGCATGGTGTTTCAGTAGGCTAAACTAGCCAGCTGCATTTGCTAGCTAAGTAAGTGAAACTGAAAGTGAAATAAAAAGCACAATATCTCTCTCTCCATTTCTCTCTTGCTTCTCCTTCATTTTGGAAGAAATTCATTTGTTCAAAACTGTTAAACTATTGTCTTTCTCTCTCTTTGAATCAACTGCTCACCACATGTTATACACTGTAGTGCTAGCTAGCTGTAGCTTATGCTTTCAGTACTAGATTAATTATCTGATCCTTTGATTGGGTGGACAACATGTCAGTTCATGCTGCAAGAGCTCTGATAGGCTGGAGGTCATCCTCCGGAAGTAGTCATAATTACTGTGTAAGTCTATGGAAGTGTGTGAGAACCATGAGCCTCCTATTTTTTGTATTGAAGTCAATGTACCCAGAGGAGGACGGAAGCTAGCTGTCCTCCGGCTACAACATGGTGCTACCCTACAGAGTGCTGTCGAGGCTACTGTAGACCTTCTTTGCAAAATAGTGTGTATTAATCAATTATTTGGTGACGTGAATATATTTAGTGTAGTTTCATCTAAAAATGATAACTTTTAAATGGCTGAGGAGCCTCCACTGGTGTAGTGGTTGTGTGATAGTTGTGTAGTTGTTGTAGGATGGTTGTGTGGTGGTTGTGTGATATTTGTGTGAAGGTTGTAGGATGGCTATGTGCTGTTTGGTGGTCTCACCCTCTGACTATCCAGGTCACGCTCACCAGGGCTGGGGCCCTGAAACTGGAGCCCTTCGTCTACAGTTACACAGCTGACAGGACCGTGTGAGAGAGAAAGAGAGAGTGTGTCTGTAAAACAGAAAGAGAGAGAGGGAAGGGAGGGAGGGAGTAACTGTTCTACTTTACTGTTGGACAAAAAAAGGGGAAAAGAGAGAGAAGGCGAGCAAGATGATGATAGAGAGAGATGGGACAGTGTCCGAGCGCCTATAGGAGTGTCCTCTGCTGTGTGTGATAACATATGAGGAGAAGGAGAGGACCGGAGGAGAGGAGGAGAGCAACAACCCCTCCCTAACTGCTGATTACTCTCTTCAACACCCTGGTGTCACTTTCTGAAAGTCCTCTACCCTTCAGCTCTCTCTCTCTCTCTCTCTCTCTCTCTCTTTATTGGCATGGGAAACATATGTTTACATTGCCAAAGCAAGTGAAATAGATAATAAACAAAAGTGAAATAATCAATCAAAAAGTAACAGTAAACATTACACTCAGAAGTTTCAAAGGAATAGAGACATTTCAAATGTCATATTATGGCTATGTACAGTGTTATAATGATATGCAAATAAAAGTACAAAAGGGAAAATAAACAAACAAAAATATGGGTTGTATTTATAATGCTGTTTGTTCTTCACTGCTTGCCCTTTTCTTGTGGCAACAGGTCACAAATCTTGCTGCTGTGATGGCAGACTATGGTATTTCACCCAATATATATGGGAGTTCATAAACATTTCATTTGTTTTGGAATTCTTTGTGGGTCTGTGTAATCTGAGGGAAATATGTGTCTCTAATATGGTCATACATTTGGTAGGAGGTTAGGAAGTGCAGCTCAGTTTCCACCTCATTTTGTGGGCAGTGTGCACATTGCCTGTCTTCTCTTGAGAGCCAGATCTGCCTACGGTGGCCTCTCTCAATAGCAAGGCTATGTTCACTGAGTCTGTACATAGTCAAAGCTTTCCTTCATTTTGGGTCAGTCACAGTGGTCAGGTATTCTGCCACTGTGTACTCTCTGTTTAGGGCCAAATAGCATTCCAGTTTGCTCAGTTTTTTGGTTAATTCTTTCCAATGTGTCAAGTATTATTTTTTTTCTCATGATTTGGTTGGGTCTAATTGTATTGCTGTCCTTGGGCTCTGTGGGGTCTATTTGTGTTTGTAAACAGAGCCCCAGGACCAGCTTGCTTAGCGGACTATTCTCTAGGTTAATCGCTCTGTAGGTGACGACTTTGTTATAGAAGGTTTGGGAATTGCTTTTAGGTGGTTTTTGATAATTAGCGGGTATCGTCCTAATTCTACTCTGCATGCATTATTTCGTGTTTATGTTGGAGATGTGTTTGCTTCTGTGAAGACCAGATTACTGTTTCTGTTTGGTAGAAGGAGACAGCAAATTAACTCAGACCTGATAGCTCTCTCTCTCTCTCTCTCTCTCTCTCTCTCTCTCTCTCTCTCTCTCTCTCTCTCTCTCTCTCTCTCTCTCTCTCTCTCTCTCTCTCTCTCTCTCTCTCTCTCTCTCTCTCTCTCTCTCTCTCTCTCTCTCTCTCTCTCTCTCTCTCTCTCTCTCTCTCTCTCTCTCTCTCTCTCTCTCTCTCTCTCTCTCTCTCTCTCTCTCTCTCTCTCTCTCTCTCTCTCTCTCTCTCTCTCTCTCTCTCGCTCAGCACCATATCTCCACCTGCTTGGGTCTAGCAGCCATGAAAGAAAAGCAGTCTGTTCACCACATACAGTTTATTATACACATTCTCCTCTCAATTTCAATTTCTTTATATTTTTTAGTCTTTTAGACAAACACTCTGGAATACCTTGCAATGGCATAGGTGTGTCTCTCCCTATTAATTGTGAAGGATTGGCTTTGGCCTTGCAATCTGCTAAATTCTCTACCTCAAGTTTCTTCCTGTGAGCCCCCACCAACTCCCTTCAGTCTCAGTAGTCTCAGGCCTTTATCTGAAACATTATAACCTCTCATGAAAGAGGAAAGTGGAGCTCAACCTTGAGTGGCTTGAATGGAGTTCAACTATAATTCTGTGTAACACTTGAACCGGATCACTCACCTCCTTGAGGGAGAATGAAAGGAGAAATATAAGAGAGAGGGCTCAAAGGAGAGAGAGATAATACAACATATAGAGAAAGAAATAGAGAAGGAACAAGTGAGAAAAGAGAGAGAGAGAGTTCAAAGAAGAGAGAGCAGACACATTGACAGTGTATTTATCTGACTGTGTTCTCAGTGGCTATGGTGTCAGTGGTCTCTCTGGCCTGTATCAAACACCTCCATCAGCCTAACTGGCTTTGATGGTCTGGCCCAGCAGTGATAGAGATGGTCCTAGAAAGGAAGGGCACTCCCAGGTCAGAGTAGTTAACATGGGGTGTCTGTTTGAGTGAGTGTCTGATAGCCACACGCTGTGAAAGGTTATACTGCTACATTGTTTCAGGCAAGGTGATTTGTTGCTTAGTTCACCAAACCCCCACCACGCTATACAGAACATTATGCACATGCACGCACACACACACACAGCTCCCTGTTCATCTCTCTACTCACCTTTACACTCACTCTGGGAGACAAGTATAACCACAACAGTTCAATGATATATGTACTGTACTTGTGTCACTGGGTAAGGAAAATGTTTTAATGTAATTTTTGTCTTAATTTTCTTGAAACTCTTAATTCAATTGTACTGCTGTCTGATAACCGCTACCTTCCTTAAATTGCCATTTTACTGTGTTAAGTTTGTTTATCACTTCTTGTCTTTCTCCTCCCTCCTTTCCTGTCTCACTGGTTGCACTTATCTTAAAGTGCTATTTGAGTCATCCTGCAACTCTCCAAAAATCCTGGGAAGTGAACAATTTCAAAAGAGTCGACGGAGCCCATCTCGGTGTGAGGAAGAAGTGATTATTTGATTCTCGTTCCCATCAGTCTGTGGGAAATAGAGGACATAGCTGGCAGCTAGCAAAGCATATCAGCACCAACATGGCTGTAGCCTAATTAACACAGCCAGTCCTACAGACAGACAGCCAGACTTAAAAGTGTTAGCCTTACGAAGTGCCCCTTGAAGATCTCTGGAAATAGTTAGGCATGTAGACGGGTGTTAGCCTATAGGGGGAGAGAGGAAGGCACTTTGAATGGCTGACTGGCTGTGGCTCATCTGTTAGACAGAGGAACAGTTGGTTAGAAGCATGGTGGACAGGAGGCCAGGCCACTCTGGTTGTAGCAAGGTCACAGACCCAATCTGTTACGGCACCAGTTGGATGCTTGTCAGAACGCGGAACATGGTACGGCGCGCCAGGGAACGGTTTCCTCTGATCGTTGACACCCCATCTTTGGCAGAGAGAGAGAGCGAGAGAGAGAGAGAGAGAGGTGTTCCAATACCATGAGAGACAGAGCAGTCAACACAACACATCTTGTTATTGATCAACAGATAATATTGGAGAACAATAGAGAAGTTAATGTGACAATATTAGCATTGTCTCACACTATAGCTTCAAGCTCGAGCAATGGACAATTATCTCTGATCATTTGTCAGATCAATAGCTATTGCAGTCAATGTCCATTATTTCTCATTCCTACCATAGACGTTGAGGATCATAACGGCTATAAAAAGAGCTTTCAAATGAAAATCAACTTTGACACAGTCTAATAATTGTTTGGCCCCATTTTTCTCTCTACCGATGGAAATTATATTATTTGCATGTAAAATGTAATATGGGTATATTTCATATTCACAGTTTTTCATTCTAGTAATTGACATTGACTGGAAAGCATTAATTGCACCCAAATGACTAACATTAGCTAATGGTAAAATTAAGGAGTCAGCATTTAGACCAAGTTATTGATATTATATCCAGTTTTAATGGCTGTAGGCAGTTATAAATCATTCTCTTGACAACCCCTAATCTAAAATCGGATCACTGACTTGGCTCTATATGATTTATTTAATTCCTGTGTTCACATGGACAAATGATTGATGTCATTCTGGCTATAGCTACTGTAGGATTGTTCATTGTTTTGAATGGTTGAGTGGTTAAGTTAACACACTGGAAGTGCTCAGCATGTGGCCCCTGACATGCTACTCCCATCTAGTGATGTTTCACTTGAAATGCCAATTGGATAAACACTGTTACATGCATTGATGTCATGGTAAAAAAAATTGGTGGGTAAACTCTGATTGCCGGCAAGGGAAACCAATATCGCTCCCTATACTTTCAAAGCATTTTTCTGCAAAAGGTTGGTAAACTGTCATGCAAAAAAAAAAGTGGGTTAACTGCGTTTACTTGCATTTACCCTCCTTTACACCACTGATAACAATCAACTAGCTGTACATGCTGCCTTCATGTTACCCATGAAAAACAGTAATCTGCAATTAGGGCCTAGCCGAAATTTTAAGTCAACATTGGCCCGTATCATGTGGAATTCCATTGTTTATACTTTCCAGAGTGTGTGTAGACATTGACTACCTTTTTCCCCGATTAAACAAATGAGCACTATCGTCATCAAACAAACAAAACGTAGGCTGCCGGCAGAATAAAGCCCTCTGAGTAACGTTCCTAAGCTTGGCTGGCTCTCTCCTCTGGAAACACTGTCATATGTTTCATTTGATTACAGCTGATCAATGCTAGGCCCGGCCGCACTAAAACAGCCATGTTAATTGCATTTTGGCCCCGGTTCTTTCCACCGTGGCATATGCTCCGGTTTTTATCAAAGTTATTAGTGTTGTTTGTCTTTTCAGGAGCGACGTACAGTAAATAACATTGATCCTGTAATCACATGAAGATGCCTGTTTCCCCGCAGGATTGTATTAAGGGCCTAATGTTCTTCCTCGGCTGCCAAATGCAGTGGTTAATGGCGTCAAACACATTACCACAGCAGCAGCATCGCTTCCCTCAGCCTCGGTCATGGAGAAATTAGCATCACGCTACACACAATAAGCCTCCATGGCCCGTGAAAAATGCCCCGTGCCACACAGAGAGAGACAGAGAATTCGTGGGGATAGCATTTTAATAGCTAAATAGTGTTTTGTTATTAACAATGTTTTATTATTCAGGAATAAATATTAAATCTATCTTCTCTATATTCTCATTTTTTAGATCTCTTAAACTGAGTATTGGGCTAACTGTTGCAGTAGAATATGTATGTTTTTGTTTCTCAGGTGTTTAATGAAGATGAAAGATAAATCAGAGCTCATGCAGTCTTAGCCCAGGCACTCAGGCCTCAGACAGGGGACTTGAGTTGAGAGCCCCCCCCCCCAGTATGCTGGTTTTAGAGGGGGGATTACTTTAATCTCACCCCCTGCTGACAGTCAGCAGATATGGATCCATAGTACAGTCTCTCCTCAGTGCCCCTGTGGAGAAGGTTAAAGTAAGTAGACAAATCACACACACACACACGCACACACACACAAACAGCTGGATGAACCCCATTTTCTACCAATGCAGGAAAAGCCATGAGAGATAATAGTAGCGAAAAGGCTAATGGCAAACAGGACAGTAATGACCCATTCCCTGCTTCATTCTCACCATTAGTGACGCAAGCGATAGATAGCACGGATAATTACTGCATAACTAATGGACCCCTAATTAAGAGAGTGGAACCATCATTGGTTATGGACATTTAAAGTGGACTGCAGGTGGAACGGATGCCAAATAACCTCAAGGAACCCCCTGTTGTCTCTCTATCCTGTTGTCTGTTTACTCTCTCTCTCTCTCTCTCTCTCTCTCTCTCTCTCTCTCTCTCTCTCTCTCTCTCTCTCTCTCTCTCTCTGTCTCTCTCTCTGAATTAAATTAAATTCAAATGGCTTTATTGGCATGGGAAACATGTTTACATTTCCAAAGCAAGTGAAATAGATAATACAAATGTTTTTTATTGTGGCAACAGTTCACAAATCTTTCTGCTGTGATGGCACATTGTGGTATTTCACCCAATAGATATGGGAGTTTATCAAAATTGGATTTGTTTTCTAATTCTATGTGAGTCTATGTAATCTGAGGGAAATATGTGTCTCTAATATGGTCATGCATTTGGCAGGTTAGGAAGTGCAGCTCAGTTTCCACCTAATTTTGTGGGCAGTGTGCACATAGCCTGTCTTCTCTTGAGAGCCAGGTCTGCCTACGGCGGCCTCTCTCAATAGCAAGGCTATTCTCGCTGAGTCTGTACATAGTCAAAGCTTTCCTTCATTTTGGGTCAGTCACAGTGGTCATGTATTCTGCCACTGTGTACTCTCTGTTTAGGGCCAAATAGTGTTCTAGTTTGCTTTGTTTTTTTGTAAATTCTTTCCAATGTGTCAAATAATAATCTTTTTATTTTCTCATGATTTGGTTGGGTCTAATTGTGTTGCTGTCCTAACTGTTGCTCTGTGGGGTCTGTTTCTGTTTGTGAACAGATCCCCAGGACCAGCTTGCTTATGGGACTCTTCTCCAGGGTCATCTCTCTGTAGGTGATGGCTTTGTTATAGAAGGTTTGGGAATCGCTTCCTTTTAGGTGATTGTAGACTTTAATGGCTTTTTTCTGGATTTTGATAATTAGCGGGTATCTACCTAAATCTGCTCTGCGTGCATTATTTGGTGTTTTACATTGTACACAGAGGATATTTTAGCAGAATTCTTCATGCAGCTTCTCAATTTGGTGTTTGTCCCCTTTTTGTGAATTCTTGGTTGGTGACCGGACCCCAGACCACACAACCATAAAGGGCAATGGGTTCTATTTCGGATTCAAGTATTTTTAGCCAGATCCTAATTGGTATGTCAAATTGTATGGCCTTCTGATGGCATAGAAAGCCCTTCTTGTCTCTCAGATCGTTCACAGCTTTGTGTAAGTTACCTGGGGCGCTGATGTTTAGGCCAAGATATGTACAGTTTTTAGTGTGCTCTAGGGCAACGGTGTCTAGATGGAATTTTTTGGAACACCATTTTTTTGGTCTTACTAAGATTTACTGTCAGGGCCAATGTCTGACAGAATCTGTGCAGAAAATCTAGGTGCTGCTGTAGGCCCTCCTTGGTTGGGGACAGAAGCACCAGATCATCAGCAAACAGTAGACATTTGACTTCAGATTCTAGTAGGGTGAGGCCGGGTGCTGCAGACTGTTCTAGTGACCTCGCCAATTCGTTGATATACAGTTGAATCGGAAGTTTACATACACTTAGGTTGGAGTCATTAAAACTCGTTTTTCAAACACTCCACAAATTTCTTGTTAACAAACTATAGTTTTGGCAAGTCGGTTAGGACTTCTACTTTGTGCATGACACAAGTAATTTTTCCAACAATTGTTTACAGACAGATTATTTCACTTATAATTCACTGTATCACAATTCTAGTGGGTCAGAAGTTTACATACACTAAGTTGACTGTGCCTTAAAACAGCTTGGAAAAAAATAAAAATAATGTCATGGCTTTAGAAGCTTCTGATAGGCTAATTGACATCATTTGAGTCAATTGGAGATGTACCTGTGGATGTATTTCAAGGCCTACCTTCAAACTCAGTGCCTATTTGCTTGACATAATGGGAAAATCAAAAGAAATCAGCCAAGACCTCAGAAAATAAATTGTAGACCTCCACAAGTCTGGTTCATCCTTGGGAGTAATTTCCAAACTTCTGAAGGTACCACGTTCATCTGTACAAACAATAGTACGCAAGTATAAACACCATGGGACCACGCAGCCGTCATACCGCTCAGGAAGGAGACGCGTTCTGTCTCCTAGAGATGAACGTACTTTGGTGTGAAAAGTGCAAATCAATCCCAGAACAACAGCAAAGGACCTTGTGAAGATGCTGGAGGAAACAGGTACAAAAGTATCTATATCCACAGTACAACGAGTCCTATATCGACATAACCTGAAAGGCCGCTCAACAAGGAAGAAGCCACTTTTTGGAGAAATGTCCTCTGGTCTGATGAAACAAAAATAGAACTGTTTGGCCATAATGACCATCATTATGTTTGGAGGAAAAAGGGGGGACTTGCAAGCCGAAGAACACCATCCCAACCGTGAAGCACGGGGGTGGCAGCATCATGCTCTTGGGGTGCTTTGCTGCAGGAGGTACTGGTGCACTTCACAAAATAGATGGCATCATGAGGAAGGAAAATTATGTGGATATATTGAAGCAACATCTCAAGACATTAGTCAGGAAGTTAAAGCTTGGTCACAAATGGGTCTTCCAAATGGACAATGACCCCAAGCATACTTCCAAAGTTGTGGCAAAAGGGTTTAAGTACAACAAAGTCAAGGTATTGGAGTGGCCATCACAGCCCTGACCTCAATCCTATAGAAAATGTGTGGGCAGAACTGAAAAAGCGTGTGCGAGCAAGGAGGCCTACAAACCTGACTCAGTTGCACCAGCTCTGTCAGGAGGAATTGGCCAAAATTCACCCAACTTATTGTGGGAAGCTTATGGAAGGCTACCCGAAACGTTTGACCCAAGTTAAACAATTTAAAGGCAATGCTACCAAATACTAATTGAGTGTATGTAAACTTCTAACCCACTGGGAATGTGATGAAATAAATAAAAGCTGAAATAAATCATTCTCTCTACTATTATTCTGACATTTCACATTCTTAAAATAAAGTGGTGATCCTAACTGACCTAAGACATGGAATTTTTACTAGGATTAAATGTCAGGAATTGTGAAAAACTGAGTTTAAATGTATTTGGCTAAGGTGTATGTAAACTTCCGACTTCAGCTGTAGGTAGAGTACATTTTTCTCTGTTGACATAATTTCCTTTTTTGAATTTCTAGCCAAATGTAAAATGTTCCTGTTTTAATTTAATTAGTGAGTTAGGTCTGCTCTATTCCAAATTAGCATACCCCCTGAGTCCCTTCCCTGTTTTACTCCTGGTAGTTTGGTGGATGGGACTACCAGCTCTCTGTAACCTAGAGGGCAACAAGTGGGTCCATCTCCTCTATACCATGTTTCTTGTAGGATGAAAATGTCTGTATTTCTGATTTCTATGGTGAAGTCCAGGTTCCTGCTCTTTAGGCCAAAGGCCTTGGATATTCCAGGATGTGATAGTGAAGGCTTTGTAAACATAAAAGTCCAATGTTTTCAGTTGTGTGGTTTGGCCTCAGACCAGTAAGTGTGAGCAGAGCCTGCTGAGCATCTGATACATGCCATTGTCTTGGGCTAGTGTAAGATTTGGGGTTGGGCCTGTTTGCCTGCTCACGGCCTGGGCGTATGTGTGACTTTCATGTTGATGCCCTCTTTGCGGTAGTGGGGAGCATGGGGTGGGCAGGAGGGGCATAGGTCTGATCTGAGGGGGCCTATATGGGGTGTGGGCATGGCTGGTTTGGGGGGGTATTGATTGGTTGGGGTGGAGATATGGATGTGGCTGGTGGTGCTGTGGTCTGGATGTACGTCCTCTTGGCGTGGGTCCTCTAGGTGTAGGTCCAGGGGGGGGTCCCACAGGTCTGGGAGAGTTTCTCGCTGGTCTGGGCGGGGTGTCCGTTGATCTGTTGCTCCTGTGTGAGGTGTTGGGTCTGCGGTTGAGGGCGATGTCATTTAGGGTCCTGGCGAAGGTGGGCACTGCTGCCTTGTATAGGTGGACCTGGTCGTAAAGGCTGTTCAAGTCCAGGATGGAGTGGTGGTCCAGGTAAACATTTGGTTTTGAGTTTTGAGGCACAGTCATGGGAAATACTTGTGTTACCCACTGTATGGTAGCAGGGTGGAAGTATTTTCGTGGTAGCAGGGTGGAGATAACAACTTGTGCGTTGGGGAAAGTAATTCAATTCAATTCAAACAGCTTTATTGGCATGGGAAACATATGTTTACATTGCCAAAACAAGTGAAATAGATAAACAAAAGTGAAATAAACTATCAAAAATTAACAGTAAACATTACTCTCACAAAAGTTTCAAAGGAATAGAGCCATTTTAAATGTCATATTATGGCTATGTACAGTGTTATAACGATGTGCAAATAGTTAAAGTACAAAATGGAATATAAATAAAGATAAATATATGTACAATGGTGTTCTTCACTGGTTGCTCTATTATTGTGGCAACAGGTCACAAATCTTGCTGCTGTGATGACACACTATGGTATTTTGCCTAATAGATATGGGAGTTTATCAAAATTGGATTTCCGAATTCTTTGTGGGTCTGTGTAGTCTGAGCGAAATATGTGTCTCTAATATGGTCATACATTTGGCAGGAGGTTAGGAAGTGATGCTCAGTTTCCACCTAATTTTGTGGGCAGTGTGCAAATAGCCACTCTCTCTCTGAGTCTCTGTATCATCCATTATTCATTAAAAGAGTCCACCCCAGAAACAAACGTTTAAGACCTGTCCCACAGAGCCTTGTTGTGTGTTGAAGCTTGAAAACCCAACTTTCTTCCTCCATCTCTGTGGGCCTAGCAGGGAGCCACATGCTACTACACCCAATACTATAAATATATATTACATTCTCTTTTCTCCTCTCCTCTACACTTCTTTATAGATACTATATACAGTTGAAGTCGGAAGGGGTCATTGACCATTTGGAAGACCCATTTGCGACCAAGCTTTAACTTCCTGACTGATGTCTTGAGATGTTGCTTTAATATATCCACATAATTTTCCTTTCTCATGATGCCATCTATTTTGTGAAGTGCACCAGTCCCTCCTGCAGCAAAGCACCCCCAAAGCATGATGCTGCCACACCCGTTCTTCACGGTTGGGATGGTGTTCTTCGGCTTGCAAGCACCCCCTTTTTCCTCCAAACATAATGATGGTCATTATGGCCAAACAGTTCTATTTTTGTTTAATCAGACCAGAGGACATTTCTCCAAAAAGTACAATCTTCGTCCCCATGTGCAGTTGCAAACCGTAGTCTGTCTTTTTTATGGCGGTTTTGGAGCAGTGGCTTCTTCCTTGTTGAGCGGCCTTTCAGGTTATGTCGATATAGGACTCGTTGTACTGTGGATATAGATATTTTTGTACCTGTTTCCTCCAGCATCTTCACAAGGTCCTTTGCTGTTGTTCTGGGATTGATTTGCACTTTCACACCAAAGTACGTTCATCTCTAGGAGACAGAACGCGTCTCCTTCCTGAGCGGTATGTCGGCTGCGTGGTCCCATGGTGTTTATACTTGCGTACTATTGTTTATACAGATTAACGTGGTACCTTCAGGCATTTGGAAATTGCTCCCAAGGATGAACCAGGTCTACAATTTATTTTCTGAGGTCTTGGCTGATTTCTTTTGATTTTCCCATGATGTCAAGCAAAGAGGCACTGAATTTGAAGGTAGGCCTTGAAATACATCCACAGGTACACCTCCAATTGACTCAAATGATGTCAATTAGCCTTTCAGAAGCTTCTAAAGCCATGACATCATTTTCTGGAATTTTCCAAGCTGTTTAAAGGCACAGTCAACTTAGTGTATGTAAACTTCTGACCCACTGGAATTGTGATACAGTGAATTATAAGTGAAATAATCTGTTTGCAAACAATTGTTGGAAAAATTACTTGTGTCATGCACAAAGTAGATGTCCTAACCGACTTGCCAAAACTATAGTTTGTTAACAAGACATTTGTGGAGTGGTTGAAAAACAAGTTTTAATGACTCCAACTTCCAACTTCAACTGTACATAATGTATCTACTCTATATTCATGTACTCACCTCCATAATTATTGGCACCTTTGATAAAGATCAGCAAAAAAGAAGAAAACAAAGAAAAAAGGTAACAAAATGTTATATTTGGTCCCATATTCCTAGCATGCAATAACTACATCAAGCTTGTGACTCTACAAACTTGTTGGATGCATTTGCAGTTTGCTTTGGTTGTGTTTCAGACTAATTTGTGGCGAATAGAAATGAACGGTAAATAATGTATTTTCATTTTTATTGTAAACAAGAATAGAATATGTTTCGTAACACTTACACATAAATGTGGACGCTACCATGATTACAGATAATCCTAAATATATCGTGAATAATGATGAGCGAGAAAGTTACAGAGGCACAAAAATCATAACAATAACAGGGGATATCTTGGGGGTATGATCTTTGTGCCTCTTTAACACAGATATGTGTCCCTCCATCTGCCTACTCTCAGAGAGCTAGGAATATGCTATATATACATTATGTTGTAATTTTATGTCATTAGCCTACACACAATACCCCATAATGTTAATGTGGAATTACGTTCTTTAGAATTTGTACAAATTGAGAAAAAATGAAAAGCTGAAATTTCTTTAGTCAATAAGTATTCAACCCCTTTGTTATGGCAAGCCTAAATAAGTTCAGGAGTTAAAATGTGCTTAACAAGTCACATAATAAGTTGCATGGAGTTACGCTGTGTAAAATTACATGATTTTTGAATGACTACCTCATCTCTGTACCCCACACATACAATTATCTGTAAGGTCCATCAGTCGAGCAGTGAATTTCAACCACAAAGACCACGGAGGGTTTCCAATGCCTCACAAAGAAGGGCACCTATTGGTAGATGGGTAAAAAAAAGAGCATGGTGAAGTTATTAATTACACTTTGGATGGTGTATCAATACACCCAGTCACTACAAAGATATAGGTGTCATTCCTAACTCAGTTGCCGGAGGGGAAGGAAACCGCTCATGAGGCCAATGGTGACTTTAAAACAGTTAAAGTACAGAGTTTAATAATGGCTGTGATAGGAGAAAATGTAGGAAGAATCAACAACATTGTAGTTACTCCACAACACTAACCTAATTGACAGAGTGAAAATAAGGAAGCCTGTACAGAAAAAATATTCAAAATCATGCATCGTGTTTGCAACAAGGCACTAATGCAATACTGAAAAAAATTTGGCAAAGCAATTAACTTTTGGTCCTGAATACAAAGTGTTATGTTTGGAGCAAATCCAATACAACACATTACTTCGTACCACTCTCCATATTTTCAAGCATTGTGGGTGTGCTTGTAATCATTAAGGACTGGGGAGTCTTTCAGTGCAAAACATTAATGGAATGGAGCTAAGCACAGGCAAAATACTAGAGGAAAACCTGGTAAAGTCTGCTTTTCATCAGACACTAGGAGATTAATTCACCTTTCAGCAGGACAATAACCTAAAACACAAGGGCAAATCTACGCTGGAGTTGCTTACCAAGAAGACAGTGAATATTCCTGAGTGGCCGAGTTACAGTTTTGACTTAAATATAGTTGAAAATCTATGGCAAGACCTGGAAATGGTTGTCCAGCAATGATCAACAACCAATTTAACAGAGCTTCAATACTTTTTAACAGAATAATAGGCAAATGTTGCACAAACCAGGTATGGAAAGCTCCTAAAGACTTACCCAAGTGCTTCTACAAAGTATTTTCACAGGGGTATGAATACTTATGTAAATGATATATTTCTGTATTTCATTTTCAATAAATGTGCAAACATGTCTAAAAACATGCTTTCACTTTGTCTTATGGGGTATTATGTATAGATGAGTGAGAAAAAAATTATATTTAATCAATTTTGAATTCAGGCTGTAACACAACAAAATGTGGAATAAGTCAAGTGGTATGAATACTTTCTGAAGCACTGTATATATACATATATGTATGTGTGTACTGTATGTGTATATACAGTATATAACTTTTGAATGGTAGTGTGTATATATATATATATATATATATATATATATATATATATATATATATATATATATATATATATATATATATATAATATATATATATACACACACTACCATTCAAAAGTTTGGGGTCACTTAGAAATGTCCTTGTTTTCGAAAGAAAATAATGTTTTTGTTCATTAAAATAACATCAAATTGATCAGAAATACAGTGTAGACATTGTTAATGTTGCTGACTTTCTAGGCAGAGTTGCAAAGAAAAAGCCATATCTCAGACTGCCCATCTTAATCTTTTCTTTTTATTGGCCAGTTTGAGATATGGCTTTTTCTTTGCAACTCTGCCTAGAAGGTCAGCATCCCGGAGTCGCCTCTTCACTGTTGACGTTGTGACTGGTGTTTTGCGGGTACTATTTAATGAAGCTGCCTGTTGAAGAACTGTGAGGCGCCTTTTTCTCAAACTAGACACTAACGTATTTGTCCTCTTGCTCAGTTGTGCACCGGGGCCTCCCACTCCTCTTTATATTCTGGTTAGAGCCAGTTTGCACTGTTCTGTGAAGGGAGTAGTACACAGCGTTGTAAGAGATCTTCAGTTTCTTGGCAATTTCTCGCATGGAATAGCCTTCATTTCTCAGAACAAGAATAGACTAACAAGTTTCAGAAGAAAGTTATTTGTTTCTGGACATTTTGAGCCTGTACTCGAACCCACAATTGCTGATGCTTCAGATAGTCAGCTAGTCTCAAGAAGGCCAGTTGTATTGCTTCTTTAATCAGCACAACAGTTTTCAGCTGTGCTAACATAATTGCAAAAAGGTTTTCTAATGATCAATTAGCATTTTAAAATGATAAACTTGGAATAACAAACACAACGTGCCATTGGAACACAGGACTAATGGTTGCTGATAATGGGCCTCTGTACGTCTATGTACATATTCCATTAAAAATCAGCCGTTTCCAGCTACAATAGCCATTTACAACATTAACAATGTCTACACTATATTTCTGATCATTTTGATGTTATTTTAATGGACAAAAAACTTTTGAGCGTTAGTGTATGTATGTATATATATACACACAGTATATATAGCATATTCCTAGCCCTCTGAGTGTAGGCAGATGGATGGAGCTGAGGCTCATTAACTGGTCAGTTTAGCTAATGTAATAATGGTTGGAGAGAGAGAAAGAGCCCACTAATGAACACCTCGCTGGGTTTATCTGCGCTATCCAATCCATTTCAGCTTCTCCTAATATGAGATGGCAAGGCCTGTCGACATGGCAAGACGTCGCCAAGGTAATTGGGCCTTTCAGACAGGCCGGGTTGCCAGTATATGGTGATAGAATATGGAGAAAATAAACTAAATGGGACAAGAAGGTATTATTTCAAAATGAGTATTCTTTAGCAAGCATATCTGGAAAATGGGCGTTCGATGAACCTTTTTGTTTCGCCTTTTGTGCTTTGAATGTAAGATTGGTAGTTTGATTTGGGCTTAGACTGGTGCACCTGTGGGGTTTCTGAGGTACATGGTTATAGCCTATGTATGCATGTGTGCACTTATACAGACACACAAATGATCACGCTCCATCTCTTTGACGCTGATAAGCCATATGCTCCAGTGCACAAAAACATACATATAACTGTCTCTGTCATTTTAACAGGGAAGCATCGTAACTAATGTTGCTGTGGTCATCACAAATGGCAGGCTACTCTCTCTCACAAACATGCATATACACACAAACATACTAAAATTCACGCACTAACACATACACACACGCACCCACATACGGTAGGTGAGGCCCCTAAGCAGTGTGGAACTCTAATTCCATCAGTGTAGTTGGGTTTCCTTGGCCACCGCTACGCATGAGCATGGCTGTCCTCATTCCCCAGGAAGATTCAGGGATTTTTAATTATACTGTGTGCAAAGCGCTACAGCAGGGGACACTTTCTGTTCCTTTGTCCTTTCTTTTCTCCCTCTTTCTTTTCTTCACTGTCCCTGCTAAAGGTTGGTAGCCACGCCACACACGCTAGGAAAAAGCTCCTGAAACTGGGTAATTTCAGCTTGCCGACTGTCTTGTCATTTGAAGCTAATTGCATGGTTTAGCAATGCTCTGGCAATTACCGTTCCCTCCTTTGTGTAGCGCGATAGCTTTCAGGGGTCCACTGGTTAAAAATAATGGGGCTGCTGCTTTCTCGCATGGTTGAATTCAATGTTATATTTTGCCTTTGAATGCAGTTGTCTTCTCATAGAGGAAAAACACAGGGCTGTAGGGATGAGTTAGTTATAATGCCTCTGACAGTAAACATATCAAACAAAGCAGGTTCTATAGATGCCTGATAGTCTTGATCATGTAATTGATTGTAGCAAGTAGAGGGGGAAAGGTCTGTTAGTATTGTGCCTGGGGTAAATAGGAATTGGACCTGCATATCCTATGGTATTTTATTAATGCCTGTACTTCAGAGCGCGGGTGAAAAAAACAAAAAAACGTTGTTAGTGGACCTAGATCTATATTCTCTCTCACTCTCTCACTCTCTGACTCTCTCACTCACTCACTCACAGAGGGACACAGGAGCCTGTGGGATCAGGGCTGTCTGGTGTAAAAAGTCATGTGTCTGGCATGTCTGTTCTCTTCTGACGTGAGGAATGCAGAACGCAAAGTGTGTGTGTGAGTCATGCGTGTGTGAATTCATGCAAGTGTGTGTGTGCACGCACGCGCTTGCACGTTTCTGTGCGTACATGTCCATGCGTGTGTTTCTCGGTAAGATTGCGTTAATAGTCTGTCACACCTCTACAGATAATGAGTCCTGGACAGACATGGTAAACTTCCTGACTAGACGAACAACACAGGCCTCGACTGGGCTACACTCAGAGACCTGGCTAGAAACGTAGGTTAGACACTTGCCAGGAGGTGCCTCAGATAATTTCACATGCCAAACAGTGACCGGGACTTGTTGACAGACCGAGAGCATGAGCTAAAGTGAAAAGAAGGGAAGAAGGAACAAGAACAATGAGGAAGTTGTCCTCCCTTGCAGCCGGAAACAGTTGGGAGTGTGAGTGGACTTTGGTTCTAGGCCCAGTCAAACAATGCTAAAGCTAATGAGTGTGTAGCTAGATAAACCAGGCCTGATTGGAGTGTTGTTGTAGTCAGACTGCCAGTGGCGAGGGATCAACAGGGAATGTGGCGGTGATGAGGGTGAACTGTAAACCCTGGCTCCTCACTGAGGAAGAGAGAGAGAGAGGTCTGATGGATATAAAAGAAGAGAGAGAAGTACAAGTAGAATACCATAATAACTTGCATATGAGACATACTCAAATTAATTTACATGGAAAACACTATACCAGGCCACCCATTTTGGGTGTAGGTCACATTTTTAGACATGCAGGTGATGGCTGTACACCGGGCATAAGGGGAGTTTTGGTCAAAGACATGAAACTAATCCTGCATGAGTGGAGTTTCCACAGCTATATTATACATGACCTTTTTCACAGGAATAAAACACTCTCTCCCTTAGTGGGAACGCTAATATCTGTGTGTGTGTGTGTGTGTGTGCATGTGCATGCGCATGTGGGTGTGTGTGGGTGCACATGCTTGCATGTTTGTGTGTGTATTTTACAGCAATATGTCAGTGTTTCAGTCAGCATGTTCCTGTTTTCCTGTGTCAGTAGTTTGTTTGCTAAATCGTATTTATATGTTGTCCACCCATTGTATCCATGTTGCCTATGCAAATCAGAGAGGCAGAAGGCAGAGATTCATTTCCAGATGCATCCTTCACAGAGATTTCAGGGAGCACCAACCAGATCACCACACTGCATTCTCTCCCTTAAAATGGAAACTGAACTGAGTGTGAAAGAGTAAGGCTGTATATACAGTGCATTCGGAAAGTATTCAGACCCCTTGACTTTTTCCACATTTTGTTACGTTACATCCTTATTCTAAAATGGATTAAATTGTTTGTTTCTCTCATCAATCTACACACAATACCCCATTATGACAAAGCAAAAACAGGTTTTTAGAAAAAAAACTCCTCCCCTGCCGTTGGCACGGCAACCCTCTCTGTCAGTCACTTAGGTTGCCGCGGGAGCTGTCGATGTTGATTAGTCAATAGGACAAGACCTTGGGTTATTTAAGATCACTCTCCTCTAGATCCCTTCAATGAGAGCCTCACTGTGTGTCTTTGAACTTACACTCCCACTCACACACACATAAACACATATGTACGCACACACACATACACACCCTAGAAATTCCTTGCATACTCTCTCTCTCTCTCCTTCTTTTTTTGGTCTCACACATTCTCTCTGAGTAAATAATTTCCTCATTTCAACTCTCACTTTATCCTGATTGACGATCACATTCCCTGTGTATTTCAATCTCTTCCTCTTCGAGCCCTCTACCTCACTACACGCCATGTCTGAATATGGCCCTGTGTTCTTCAGTCAGTTTTGACACATTGTGTGTGGAGTGTGTGGAGATCACAGACATGTTGTTCCAGATGGGGTCGGGATAGCCAGGACGACAGGCCGGGGAATGTGATTATTATTGCAGGCCTAACTGTACATAAACCAAACAGTCCAATAACAGACCAGCTCCATGTAAGTGACTGGCCTGTAACAAGCTGTGGGTGTCCTACAGACCATCCATGAAAAGGTTGTTGTTTTTCGACCAATATGGGCTCAGAGGTAGTCTCTGAAATGGCCTTCATGCCCATTATATACTTTGTGTAGACATCAAAATTGCTGTGAGTGTCACGATCGTTGGTTAGAGATGAGGACCAAGGCGCAGCGTTGAAGGTGAACATATCTTTTTATTACTGATCACACGATCAAAACAATAAACGATAACGTGACGTCTACAGTTTAACACAAACCGAAATGAACAAGAAACCACAAACACAAAGTGAAAGACAGACAGTTAAATATGGCTCCCAATCAGAGACACCCAGCTGACACTCGTTGCCTCTGATTGGGAGTCACTCAGCCCAACATAGAAAATCAAACATAGAATTACACACCCTGGCTCAACATAACATAGTCCCCAGAGCCAGGGCGTGACAGTACCCCCCCCCAAAGGCGCGGACTCCGGCCGCGCCAAACAACCACAACAGGGGAGGGACCGGGTGGGCACTCCGCCTCGGCGGCGGATCCGGCTCCGGACATGACCCAGGCACGGGTTGTGCTGGACTGACGACGCACACCCCTGGCTTGATGCGTGGAGGAGGAACGGGCCGGACCGGGCTGACGAAGCGCACCCCTGACTTGGTGCGGGGAGCAGGAATGAGCCGGACCGGGCTGACGACGCGCACCACTGACCCGGTGCGGGGAGCTTGGACGGGCCGGACCGGGCTGGCGACGCGCACCACAGACTTGGTGCGGAGAGCAGGAACGGGCCGGACAGGGCTGACGAAACGCACCATAGACTTGGTGCGGAGAGCAGGCACGGGCCGTGCCGGACTGACGACGTACACCACTGGCTTGGTGCGGGAAGCTTGGATGGGCCGGACTGGACTGGCGACGCGCACCACAGACTTGGTGCGGAGAGCAGGAACGGGCCGGACAGGGCTAACGAAACGCACCATAGACTTGGTGCGGAGAGCAGGCACGGGCCGTGCCGGACTGACGACGCACCCCACTGGCTTGGTGCGGGAAGCTTGGATGGGCCGGACTGGGCTGGCGACGCGCACCACAGACTTGGTGCGGAGCGCAGGAACGGGCCGGGCTGGGCTGTCGACGCACACCGTAGGTTTGGTGCGGGGAGCAGGAATAGACCGGACCGTACTGGGGACACACACCACTGGCTCTACACCGGGATCTGGAACGGGCCGGACCGGACTGGCAACACACGCCAGTACCTCTCGCCGTGCCTCTACACCCTCCATCCCCTCTTCTACCAGTGGCCCCCGTAACCTGGCGGCCTCCTCTGCAACCCCGCTGGACCGCTCCATAGCGGCCTCCTGCTGCCCCGACGTCGTGAGCCCCCCCCCCTAAAAATTTTCTGGGGGTCTCTCCTCCCCGTGGGCCAGGCCTCCATCATTCTCGCCAGACTCTCACCCCACTGCTCCAAACTCCAACCTCTCTCCTCTTCTCTTGGCTTGGCCCAGTCGAGACTCCTACTCAACTGCTCCCAAGTCCTTCCTCTCTCTTCTTCATGCTGCTTGGTCCTGTTATGGTGGTTTCTTCTGTCACGATCGTTGGTTAGAGATGAGGACCAAGGCGCAGCGTTGAAGGTGAACATATCTTTTTATTACTGATCACACGATCAAAACAATAAACGATAACGTGACGTCTACAGTTTAACACAAACCGAAATGAACAAGAAACCACAAACACAAAGTGAAAGACAGACAGTTAAATATGGCTCCCAATCAGAGACACCCAGCTGACACTCGTTGCCTCTGATTGGGAGTCACTCAGCCCAACATAGAAAATCAAACATAGAATTACACACCCTGGCTCAACATAACATAGTCCCCAGAGCCAGGGCGTGACAGTGAGGTTCAACATTGATTTCTGATTCCCCTCTCTGGTTTCTCATCTCCAATGGGCTAGCCATCTCAATTAGAAAAATAAAATAAAATGTTATTTGTAACATGCGCCGAATACAACAGGTGTAGACCTTACAGTGAAATGATTACTTACAAGCCCTTAACCAACAATGCAGTTTTTAAGACAAATAAATGTAAAGTAAAAAATAAATTAGTAAAAAAATAAAAATTCAAGAGCAGCAGTAAAATAACATTAGCGAGGCTATATACAGGGGGTACCGGTACAGAGTCAATGTGCGGTGGCACAGGAGAGTCGAGGTAATTGAGGTAATATGTTCATGTAGGTGGGGGGGGGGGGGGGGGGGAGAAGAACAATGCAAATAGTCCGGGTAGCCATTTGATTAGCTGTTCAGGAGTCTTATGGCTTGGGGGTAGAAGCTGTTAAGAAGCCTTTTGGACCTAGACTTGGCGCTCCGGTACCGCTTGCCGTGCGGTAGCAGAGAGAACAGTCTATGACTAGGGTGGCTGGAGTCTTTGACAATTTTTAGGGCCTTCCTCTGACACCGCCTGGTATAGAGGTCCTGGATGGCAGGAAGCTTGGCCCCAGTGATGTACTGTGCCGTATGCACTACCCTCTGTAGTGCCTTGCGGTTGGAGGCCGAGCAGTTGCCATACCAGGCAGTGAGGCAACCAGTCAGGATGCTCTCGATGGTGCAGCTGTAGAATTCTTTGAGGATCTGAGGAACCTTGCCAAATATTTTCAGTCTCCTGAGGGGAAATAGGCTTTGTCGTGCCCTCTTCACGACTGTCTTGGTGTGTTTGGACCATGATAGTTTGTTGGTGATGTGGACACCAAGGAACTTGAAGCTATCAACCTGCTACACTACAGCCCCATTATCATTGACGGGGCTCGGTCCTCTTCTTTTTCCTGTATGAAGAGAGAGTTAGACTATTTATCTAAAAGCATTTTCTGTATTTAATCTCCCAGCTGTTCTACTGTATCTATAATGGATGCAACACAAACACACTATTCTGCGGTGTGATTGTGTTTCCTGTTTTGTTTGTCTTGTATTTTTGATGAAGCTGGTTGTTCAGAAGTGTAGCGATGAAAGCCTGATGGCAGTTGTGTTCTTCTTCTCTATTCTAAATATGTTTACGTACTGTGGTTATCTCTGTTGTTTACGTCCTGCCAGGGCCTATCACAGGGGATGCTAAATCACAGGAATTGAGAAACAATTTAACCCACGACCTAAGGAGAGTGTCACACACAGCACCGCACAGCAGCCCACTGCCCACTCACTGGTGTTTGTTTGTTTGTGTGTGTTTGTGAACGTGTGCGTGCCTGTGTGTGTGAAACCTGTGATTCCTGGTTGCATTTCAGGCCCACATAAAACAATGAAAGCACCTATTAAACACCTACGAGGCAAAATCCTTCTCTGTGGTTTTACAGACACACACATTTAGCATAAAAGGTCCACCACACTGCACAGTGAGAACACAGAGGGTAACCGAGCAATAACAGGATCTGCAGTCAACTGACCTCAACCCACCCCTACACTGTTTGTTGATGTTTTGGGATTTGTGTATATGTTCTGCATGTGGGTCTTGAACTGTTCTAGCTATGTGGCTTCCTACTCTACACTGTGTAGTGATGGTAGTATTATCCTCTCTCTAATAAGTCCCTATTCAGTGCTCCCTCCTAGGGCCCGGTGATCTAGTCACTAACTCAGTAGCGAGTATTCTGTGTAATTTTCCAGTCCTGGTTCCTTGCTTGGGTCACTTGTCCTGACTTACAAGAGCCTCAGTGTCTCCCTTCTGTAATCATTAGACCCAGGCTGTCTGTAAAGGGGAGTCACTGGCAGCCTCATTACACTAAACCTGCTGAAGACATGCAACAGCAGAGACTGGGAGGGGCGAGGGGTGTGTGATCATACACATAGAGACATATAGAGACACACACACTTCCATACACATGTAGACTCTAACACATGCATATATACTGTATGCACACACACACACACACACACACACACACACAGGTTCCTCTTTTCACTGCTCCGCTCGACTCCTTTCGTCTCATCTTTCTTTCACTGTTTCTATTGCACGGTCTGCCTTCCTTTGGTTCCAGAAGTGGAGATTGCCTATTCAGGGTAAGTGCAGTATAGCTTTGCTTTCAATACCCCTCCAATCACAATGCTGTTCTTGGCATCAGGGCCTTGGGTGAGCCATTGTTTTTACAAGTTTCACATAATCATCTCTGGAGGCCCAGAACTCACTTGTACTTAACTCGACTCTCTTTCCTTGTGTTTCTTCTTTCACTCTCCTGCCTCAGCTCTCCTGCTTTCTACATTCTTTACTTGCTCTATTTTTAAAGAGTATTCATCTATAGGAGGCTTTGTGCTTTGAATGTAATGTTGTGACATATCATTCCCCCTTGTACTTCTCCCTCAACCTCTTTCTTTCTCTTCCTCTCTTTGAAAGTGATGAGGTGGTGCGTGTCTCCACAACTCTGCCCAAACATTTATGTTGTGGGAATCATGGGGAAGTTTTCTCTTTGCACTATGAAATCTGTTTTGTGGACAGAAAATGTGTACCAGTGTATGAAGGAAACGCTTACAGGGCCACAATTAGGAAGTAGGATGAGAGACAGAGAGAGAGAGAGAGAGAGAGAGAGAGAGAGAGAGAGAGAGAGAGAGAGAGAGAGAGAGAGAGAGAGAGAGAGAGAGAGAGAGAGAGAGAGAGAGAGAGAGAGAGAGAGAGAGAGAGAGAGAGAGGAGAGAGAGAGAGCTATCAGGTCTGAGTTTATTTACTGTGTTCATCTACCAAAAAGAAACAGTAATCTGGTCTTCACAGAAGCTAACATATCTCCTTCCTGTTTAGTCTTTATGTAGCCTGAGGCTTAGTATGATGTCTCTCTCTCTGGTCCTGATCAACACTGGCACAATGGTCTATGGTGGCAAAACGTAGGCGGTGGCCGACACACAGCTAATCGCCGTAAACAAAAAAGGAACTAGCCTGACAAGCTTCTTAATCCGACGCACAAACACAGCATGTGGTAAAACTCCATGTTTCCAGGAGCGATAGCTACAGCACCAAGAGGCTTAGATTTCCTGCTTCTTCATTTCAACCTTCAGTGCAAGCTACCCTCCTTGTGTTGGCCGACACATGTATGGTATGGAGAAAGAGTGTAAGATAGAAAGAAAAAGAGAGGAAAGAGATTGAGAAAAAAAGGAAAGGACTAATAAGCCTTTCCTCTCACTGGCTGTCAGGGAGGGAACTAGCATGGATAGTGTTTTCTGAGGGAGATGCTTTCACTGAGGGTCCAAATTCAACCCCTGGGGAGGGTGGAAGGTGTTAGGGCTGCAGCCGGGAACTTGAGCGCCTGAGAGCCCCTCATCGGTCAAGGGTCTTAGTCCAGCCTCACACCTCAATGAGAGGTCCCCGTCATACGACCTTTCATAATTCCATAATTAATCCATTCCCTTGCATAGGGATGAGGTAGCTAGAGATACATATGGCTGTATAAAAATAGATATGTGAGGGAGTTGAACATTCTGTTGTGAGATAAAGAATCCTCACAGATGCTTTTGTGGCATTTTAAACACAGGTGTCATAGGGTGGTGTGGGTGCGTGAGTGAGTCATATAGAGCTGTCAGAGTGGTGACACAGAGCTAGTAGAGTGTGTTGACTCTGTGGCCCCAGACAAACAGGGATTAGAGCTGTCTGCCTGCCTGCCTGCCTGCCTGCCTGTCTGTCTGTCTGTCTGTCTGTCTGTCTGTCTGTCTGTCTGTCTGTCTGTCTGTCTGTCTGTCTGTCTGTCTGTCTGTCTGTCTGTCTGTCTGTCTGTCTGTCTGTCTGTCTGTCTGTCTGTCTGTCTGTCTGTCTGTCTGCCTGTCTGCCTGTCTGCCTGTCTGTCTGTCTGTCTGTCTGCCTGTCTGCCTGTCTGCCTGTCTGCCTGTCTGTCTGTCTGTCTGTCTGTCTGTCTGTCTGTCTGTCTGTCTGCCTGCCTGACTGTCTGTCTGCCTGACTGTCGGCCTGACTGTCTGTCTGCCTGTCTGTCTGACTGACTGTCTGCCAGTCTGTCTGCCTGTCTGCCTGTCTGTCTGTCTGACTGTCTGTGTGTCAATGTTTTTGTCTGGAGACTAGCAGGGATATTTGTGGCTGCTTCACTACTGCAGTCAACTCAAGATACTATTTGACAAACAGGCCTGTGCAGCCCTTGTGCAGCTTTACTACTATTTTGACTGCACGTTGTTCAGACACACACACACACAAATAGACATGCAAGCATGCAAACACACACACACACATACACACACATACTACTCTAAGGCAACCTAAGGCATAACTCTTGATCAATAACACAATTACCCAGGATACCTCTGTGGGACAAATCTGCTGCAGAGAGAAACAATGGTTTCCATCTATACTCCACATAGCTCTTATTCCTTATTATCTTCCTCACTCACCCTAACTGTACCTTACACTGTAATAAACACTCCAGGAGAGGCTGTCACACACACACACACACACAGTCTTCTTCAGTTAGTGCTGTAGTTAATGTGAAGCAGAGTGTGTAAGGAAGTGTGGAGGTGATGTGACACCTAGCTGACTGTTTAGACAAGGCACAGTAAACACTGCCATACCACCTGAGACACACTGAATTCCTGCCTGATTAGATGCTGCTAGGAGAGAGATAATGTGTGTGTGTGTGTGTGTGTGTGTGTGTGTGTGTGTGTGTGTGTGTGTGTGTGTGTGTGTGTGTGTGTGTGTGTGTGTGTGTGTGTGTGTGTGTGTGTGTGTGTGTGTGTGTGTGTGTGTGTGTGTGTGTGTGTGTGTGTGTGTGTGTGTGTGTGTGTGTGTGTGTGTGTGTGTGGGGGGGGTGTGTGTGGGTGTGGGTGTAGGTCTGTGAGTGCGCAGAGGCTTTCTAAGTCTTCTGACGTTAAATGCTAAGGAAATGACAGGTTCCTCTTTCCCTCTACTGCTATTTACTCCGTCTCTATACAATAAAAAGGACTCATGGAATTTGAATGGCTTTGGTATAGAATTATATGAGCCGTAATCTTTCTTGCTCTGGAATTCCTCCCTAAGTTCAAGTGGGCTTACAGTGCTGAAGTGTATTATTCGTATGAGATACATGTTGCAATGTTTTGATAATGTGAAACACATTCACCATGCTTGGGTGCTGTAGATTTGCTTGACGTGCAACAGACTGTACCACTGACACATTACATCCACACAGATATCAATTTTAAAGGACTTGTCTATGCCTCTTTGTGATCATTTAGAAACCCAGGGTTAGACTTTGTTTGGGCAGCAGGATGATGCTGGTGCCTTTATGTTTCATGCTATCAGATCTTGGTTTCTGTACAAAATATATGAGTATATGATTTATTTGTACTGTATTTACCACAGGTGGCTGGTGGCACCTTAATTGGGGAGGACGGGCTCATTGTAATGGCTGGAACGGAATTAACAGTTTCCATGTGTTTGTTACCATTCTGTTCACTTTATTCCAACCATTATCCTCCACTCACCAGCCTCATGACTAAAATATGCTCTGTATGCCTACTGTATGTATCAATCCCAGTATTTATCTAAATGTTTAATAAATTAAAAAAACACACAAAAAGCTCAGCTGTAGCTATATAACTATATACAGTAATTACAGAGCAGTATGTGCCAGGTCTGATCATTCTTCTTCTTAATCCAACAAACTGGCAACATTGCAGTCAGTCGCCTCACTCAGACGGAGTCCCATTAGTGAGTTCTGTTTACGTCTCCCATCAGTTTCCTCCTCCATATCTCTAGGAGTCAGGTTGTGTTATTACAATAGGCCCTGGAATACAGTACATACAGCAGGGAATGGCTTGATCTGCCCAGGGGGGAAAGAGACTTCACTCATAATGCAGTTTGACTGCGGGGGGGTGTAAGGCGGGTGAGAAGGAGTGGGTTAGTTGAAAGAGGAAATGATCGGAAGCCCCCACCCTAATAAAAGCTGTACTTACTTGTTTGTAAGCCTTACCTATTCAATCATTCGCAATTTGCCATCGTAATTGAGTCCCGGCGAAGAGGGACGAGTTTGGCAATTAAAGGTTCTGGGGGTTGCAGCTTTGTTTGACATGAGTTCACCCCCACTCCCCCCCTCACTCTCTCTCTCTCTCTCTCTCTCTCTCTCTCTCGCTAACTCTCTCTCTCTCTCTCTCTCTCTCTCTCTCTCTCTCTCTCTCTCTCTCTCTCTCTCAAACCCTGCAGTCTTGTAACGGAGGGAGGAAGGAGAGGAGGGGATAAGGGGCAGAGGAGAGGGGAGGGGGCATTTCAAATGAAAACATCTGGGCTCCCATGTTGAAACAATGGCCCTGTACCCTCGGCCCATTAGGAGACTGATGAGTGAACAGTTAGCTGGATCAACCCAGCGCGTCTGGTTTTCCTGAAGGTCTTTAATCATAGCTTATCTGCACTAACATTACCACGTCTCCCTCTCTTTCATTCTGACCCTTGCCTTCTCCTCCCCTTCCCCCCGCTCTCTCTCTCTCTCTCTCTCTCTCTCTCTCTCTATTTCCTTCTGTCTCTCTGCACATTGTTCCTGGGTATCGTTGTGTTTTGGTTTGGCTGTAGAACAACAGTGTTGGGCAGTGTGGAAGCTAATGATGAAAAGAATGTCCGAGAGGTCTGGGTAATGAATGCTGGGTAAACATGGGAACCAGACTATGGAGGGCTATGGTTGGTTTTGGTTTGTAGTGCTGTTCAGAAGGTATTATGGGTGGGAATATAATTCATAATATATGCCATTTAGCAGATGCTCTTATCTACAGAGACAGTCATGCATGCATACTATAGAGTTTACATAAGGGTGGTCCCGGGAATCAAACACACTAGCCTGGCATTGCCGGTGCCATGCTCTAACAACTGAGCTACCGAGTACCACGTGTGTTGGGCTAGATGTGATGGCCTAATCTGGCTTTGATACTTATATGTTTGTATTGATTACCTGTATTCAACCATAGCCTGGTGGAACCAGCTTGATCGCTGCATTCACCATTCACATATCAGTCTGGCATTGGTCCTCATTGAAACAGTTTGAGTCTGTAATGAGGGGCATTATTCAAAACTAACTTGTTAGTGATTGGATCACATTGAACCAAACAGAGGGCGGCCTCATTCAAAGCACGGTTTCGACTGCTCCTATAGTTTTGCTTAGGTACTGCAGTTTAACTGACTCCCGGCCTAGAAAGACAATTTCCACAGATGGCCACATAGAGAAGTCAGATTCGAAAATTCAGAATAAGACACTTTAGTCATCACCTTTGTGCACAAAACATCCATTGTATTATTCAAATAATTGTCGCTGAGGCCGATTTTTTTCCATCACTCACAGCCGAAGATATTAAAATGTTATATTCATCCAATGTCTGCCATGTTTTTTGGATGACGTGATGACGTTGTCGCTGCTCCCTGTGCACACTGAGTGCTAGTTCGTATGTAATGTTGGTCCGTATAAACTGGATGCAACCCGGATATAGACGGTCCATGAATCGAATATGGGAACGTGAGTTGAAACAACGGTCAGACATTTTGGATGCAGTCTCCAGTTCTTTTATACCTCAGTGGTTTGGCCATGTGGGTTTTTGTCCTTAACCCACCCGTTGTTTCTGTGTGGATGCTGATTGGACGGTCCATTTTCGGGCTTGTTCCAAACCCCATCTATTGGACAAAGCCCAGACTGTATGTGAAGTGAAATAGAATGTTGAAAGCAGCAATCAGGCTGGTTCCATCAGGCTTATACAACCAGGTACATTATTGAGAAAACATTCTCATTTACAATAATGACCTGACCAAGAGGGTTCAGTGATACAGTGCTGACAACCTTTGTCTCAGAGAAATCAAAACAATACTCCCCACATACATCAAAGCTAATTGAATGTTTGGCCTTGGTGTCCACAGGTGACAAGAATCAATGATATTTAATGCAAGATAGGCTTTTGATACCAGTTTTGAAGAAAGCATGAACATGATATATGATCCATCATCAAATGTAATCTCTTTTGTTCTGCTTTGTTCCCAATTAGACAAGACAGAACATCTTTGTGGTATGTGGATTGCATTAATTTGGACCACAACCGTTAAAAACTCTCTGACAACACTTTTAGTACAAAATAATAACCGGATAAATATGTCACACACTGCTCTCTTTTTTCTTTGTTTTATATACCCTTGCTTACGTCTTTGTACTGTATAAGTCTCATGTGAATGGATACTCTTCCTTTCCCAGCCTTTCTCGCTGTACTTTTCTTTCTTTCTCTCCTTTCTTTCTTTCTCTCTCTCAGGAGAAGGTTGTCATGAGTTTAATTGCTGCAGGTGACACAGAGGTAGGAAAAACAGAATTAACCTTGTCAGCCCAAAGCCATTCTCTCCCTTCTTCTCTCTTCCTACCTCCAACGCATCAGAGTTAAGCCACCATGGCCCGCAGCTGCAGCCAGCTTAGACTCAGGTACACACGTCTCTCAAAGGAGAGAGGGATGAGAGGGAGGGATAGAGAGCGAGAGAGAGAGAGAGAGAGAGAGAGAGAGAGAGAGAGAGAGAGAGAGAGAGAGAGAGAGAGAGAGAGAGAGAGTGTGTGTGTGAGAGAGAGTGTGCGAGAGATTGTGTGAAAGAGAGAGAGATAGAGAGTGTGTCTGTGTGAGAGAGTGTGAGAGACAGTGTGTGAAAGAGAGAAAGATAGAAAGAGAGAGAGTGTCTGTGTGAGAGAGAGTGTGAGAGAGAGTGTGTGGAAGAGTGAGAGCGAGAGATAGAGAGAGAGTGTCTGTGTGAGAGAGAGTGTGAGAGAGAGTGTGTGAAAGAGAGAGAGCGAGAGATAGAGAGAGAGTGTCTGTGTGAGAGAGAGTGTGAGAGAGAGTGTGTGAAAGAGAGAGAGCGAGAGATAGAGAGAGAGAGAGGGAGGACCCAGAGGAGAGGGTAATCACTGCAGTCTGTGTAACATGATCCAGTGTATAGATCAGTTGTGTTTGGAAAGCACTTCTCTCTGTTGGAAGGTCACGCTGAAGTACTGTGCTGAGGCTGACTGAAGGGGATGCAGAGTGGGCCTATGCAGAAGAAGAGCTATGTGGAGTATAGCCAGGTCACCCGTGATACAAGTCAGTATTAGACGTCCATCCATATCTAAGGACGTCGGGAGATGAAGTGGAAACCGGCCACTAGGGGCAACAGTGAGTGCTGTTACATTAAGTAGGTTTCGGTTTTGCTAGGGTGTTGTGGATGGGGATGGTGGATGGGCGTAAATAAGAGATTTTTGTTTTAAGCCTATCCCAAACCTTAACCCTTATCTTAACCATTCAGAGTTAATGCCTTACCTTAAGCTTTTGTAGTTAATGCTTAAACTTAACCCTAACCTTAGAAATGTGGAGTTAATTCCTAAACTTTTACCTTAAACACTTCGAAATTAGACATTTGGAACAACTTCGAAATTTGATGTTTGAGAAAAATGGATGAAAGTCTAATTCTCACGTGAGACTATGAAAGCTTGTTGTGTTTCTCTCTGGAGCAGATTTGTCACACAGTGGTATCCTGGGTAATTGAGTGATGTATCATGATTTACGCCTTAGGCTGGCTTTAATCTGGAAAAGAGAGAGAGTGTGTGTGTGTGTGTATGTGTGCGTCCATGCATGTGTGTATGTGTGTGTGTGAGGTTCACCTGCCCTCACAGTGGTGTCTTTGTGTGGCGCTGAAGACCCATGACGCCTGTACACCCTAACAGAGTGAAAATGGAACTCCCAGCCCTCTACAACAAATGCTCACAAAGGCCCTAAAAGCTTTCCCCTCCACTCTGTTTCAACCCTCTCTCCTTCTGACCACTCTGCTCTTTCTCTTAGTCTCACAACTACAAACACACACACGCACATACATGCATATGTACACATATGCACGCACACACACACAGAGGGAGTTTTTTTTTTGCACATTGCTAAAACACTGTATATAGACATAATATGACATTTGAAATGTCTTTATTCTTTTGGAACTTGTGTGAGTGTAATATTTACTGTTTATTTCACTTTCGTTTATCCATTTCACTTGATTTGGCAATGTAAACATATGTTTCCCATGCCAATAAAGCCTCCTGAATTGAATTGAGACAGAGACAGAGACAGAGACAGAGAGAGAGAGAGTGAGAGAGAGAGAGAGAGAGAGAGAGAGAGAGAGAGAGGAGAGAGAGAGAGAGATGGAGGGGGGCTGACACTAGAGCTACTATCTTATCACCACTTCTATCACTTAACCCCCCCCCCCCCCCCCCCCGCCCCCCCCCCCCCGCCCCCCCCCCCCCCGTTACGTTAATTTGTTAGGATTTATTCACTCCTCAGTCCTTTTTGTCAGTGGGAAAATGTTTTTCACTTGCTCTCTGGCACATTATCTGTCATGTTTTGGAGAGGGGTCTCCTGGGCCAAGGGGCATTGGAGGCAGGTTCAGTCTGTCCCCTCTGCACCACCCATCAACCTCTTTCTAAGTAACTTTCACAGGCTGATAAAAAAAATAATTGCTGCCCCTGGGGTGGGGACTCCAAATACATTAACACCACAAAGAGAGTCACTGGATCGCATTACTCAGCCTGCACTGACACAACTCTGGAGTCTGGAAAATTGTGTGTGTGTCTCTCTCTCTCTCTCTGTGTGTGTATGTGTGTCTGTGTGTGTGTGTGGGTGTGTATGTGGCTGTGTGTGTAACCATTGACCATGCTGTGTTATAGGGTTGGGAAGGGGCCAGAGAAAGGAATGCCCACAGTTTATTTGTATGTGATCCTCTTTTATTCCTGTCTCCATGTCAGAGGACCTCATCTGCGGCCATGCTCCATTGCAGCCCAATAACGCAGGCAGTGGTAGAGAAAGGCTGGAGGGAGGTAGGCAAGCATGACCCCACTGGAGAAAAGCTCTCCTAGTGAAAGGAGAGATGAAGAGATGGGGAGTACTGAGTGGCCTGTAGCTAAGCTGCCAATACCTGACTGATGTGTGTGTGTGAGTGTGTGTGTGTGTGAGTGAGTGTGTGTGTGTGTGTGTGTGTGTGTGTGTGTGTGTGTGTGTGTGTGTGTGTGTGTGTGTGTGTGTGAGTGTGTGTGTGTGTGAGTGAGTGTGTGTGTGTGTGTGTGTGTGTGTGTGTGTGTCTGTGTGTGTGTGTGTGTGTGTGTGTGTGTGTGTGATTGTGGGAATATGTGTGTGTGTGTGTGTTAGAAAGAGACAGAGAGAGAGAAAAGGACGGCTGTTGAATTTGAGTTCCTGCTCAGACAAAGTGCCTTCCGATCCAAAAATTATCCATTTAGTCAGATATTGTGAAGTCTGTGAAACAGATTTGTGTCTAGATGAATACTGAATCGGATTGTCTTTTAAAAGGAGGAGGTCAGGATATATGGAGGGGATGAGTGCAACATAGTTTTACTACCCGTGAAGCTCTTAAGAAAATGGCTGTGTTTTTCTCCCACCTTTCCAGTAACTGCAGCAATTTCCTTAAGTCACAGACCGCACTGTGTCATCACCAAAAATAGAAAGAGCGGGAAAAAGGATGAAGTTGACATTTGGACTGAATTACAATAGCTATAAGTCATATCCCGCTGGGCACAGACATCAATTCAACATCTATTCTACATTGGTTTAATGTCTATTCCACATTGGTTCAATGTAATTTCATTGAAGTGACATGGAAACAACGTTGATTCAAACAGTTTGTGCCCAGTGGGATGTTCACTTAGTCACTTTATTCACCCTATGTCAGAGACACCATTGGAAATCCTTCTCCACCTTTAAAGGAAGCTGTTGGTGTAAGTCCATCACTACATTCTCCAGGTACAGTCTACCTAGACAACAACAAAAAAGTTCTACCTAGAACCTAAACGGGTTGGGTTCTCCTATGAGGACAGCTGAAGAACCCTTTTTTCTTCAGAGTGGACGCATACAGTATTGTTAATACAGTTAGCAAGCAGATCAGTTTCTCTAATTAGCTCCATGTCCCCTCTCTCCTCTCCCATGCTCCATATGGACAGAATACAAATGCTATAAAATAAGTATACTGAACAGGCTTTACATTGTCTTTCACATAAATATTTTGGGGCTGAGGGAAGATTGTCTGTTGTGTGTTTTCACCAGTTTTGCAGAGTTGTGTGTGTGTGTGTATAGCAGTGTGTTCTCATCTTGTTCCCCTCCATTACTGAACACCAAGCTCCGGTTGCTCTGCTTTGATCCAGTGGTATTGCCAATCAAATGATAGCTGTTCTTGTTTCCAAATGAGTTACTTGAAAAACAAGCATATTTCTCTGACTGATTCAGAAGATCTAATGAAATGCTTCTCAAGTGGCAGGACTGGGGAAGACACAAGCATCTTTGGAAAAAGAAGACAGTATTCTCTTGTTGTTTGTTTTACAACATCTCAGATATGGAAAATACTCAGTTGTTACAAATATGCTTCTGTAATTTTACACTAAACTCTATCCAAACTGAATACTGTTTCCATTCTCCAATAATAAAAAATTAAAACTGAAAACATAGTATGAGCCAGCTTAGTGCAAGCACGCCATCTTCAATCACAACACTGGCAATACATTTCTCCCCAATCACAATTCGTCTTATATTTTTGTACATAGCACAGCATTTCATATTACTGGTCTAATCCGTACTGCCTCACAGTACTTTTCACTACATTGTCCTCCTGGCCCCAAACTCAATCTAGATAATTATTTTTCTTTCCTTTTGAGAAAAGTTTGAATGAAGCCAGAGACGCAGCAGGCCAGCATTGTGTATGGGCCTCTGTCCTCCAGGACAGCAAAAAGCTTACCTAATGTATTGTTTACCCAAGCAAACGCTTAATTACCTGATTCAATTAATTACTTCTCCACACCAGTCTGACATCACTCATTCCCCTGGGGGCGGGGCATAGGAGAGGACAGGAGCAGGAAGAGGGTAAAGAGAGGAGGGGGTTGGTCGAGGGACCAGGGGAACCCCCACTTCGATTGGTCCTCTACTAGTTTATTTTCGGGAAGTGGGGTGGGTCTGGCGGGAGTAGACAGGTTAACATCCCACTAAGTGGAGAGGGCAGGACTGCGGCGGTGCATCCCTCCCCCACGTGCTTCACCCTTCCTCCCCCTCTTCTCTTCTCTTTTCTTTTCCCCTCTGTCTGGGGAAACTCGTCCTCTAGCAGAAATGTCACAGAGGACAGACCTAATTTACTGGCGGGACTAAACTAAGTGTGATGCGAAAAAAGGGAACTACATACATGGTTTGTAGTGCTCTCGGAGGACGCCTTAAAATGCACTCTCAGGTATTGTGACTGTGACCGAGCAGGGCTCTCTCTAACCGATGCCTGCCATTTAAACCAAAGACGTTTGAGAGGGCCAATGTTCATAAAAGTCGGATGATGCTCAATTTGATGTTATCTTAGTAAAGTCCACTTTGCGCTAGAGCTGGGACGATAAACTGAAAATGATCGACACTGACCAAACCAACAACTTATCGTGAACATTTAGCTGATATCGTTCATTAGGATAAATAACCTATAGGGCCCTACTAGAGAAATGTGAAGTTTGAAATGAGTTTGCTAATATGGGTGATTGTTAATGGGACAATTGATAGCTACAACATTCAAATTAGTAGTAGTAGTTTTAAGGGCTATATAATACAAATAACTGTGGTGCACATTAATGTTATACATTTATCATTCAATGTATCATTATCTTGATCATTCTGTCAGTTTATCGTGATATGGATTTTTGTCCATATTCCCCAACTCTACTTTGCACCACTTATTTTTAGGGCGTATTGTAAAGTAAACAATCCAAATAAAAACCAGTAGATGTCCATCATCCATCCTCTCCATCTTTTTGTCCTTGAATAACATATTTTTCAATCTCTATACTTCTCCCTCTCCCGCCCTCTCCTTTTCTCACCTAGTGATGAGTAGTGTTTTGCTGTCCCTGTCCCTCAGGTCTGAGAGCAGAATCCCAGTAGCCTGCCCACTGATCCCTTCCTCTCTAGAGAATCCACTACTAGGCCACTCCCCTAGGGCCCACTGAGTTACAATGACCTTGTCCTTAAACCATGTCTGCTCTAACAACACAATATCACCTCTATAGGGTTCTTCTCTTCACCACCCAGAAAATCTATGAATATAAGTATGGTTACCATAAACCATGCAGCTTTTCAGGAATATCATGTGAATCAATTTGATAAAAACCCTATGTTTGCCCTATTGTGAGCTAGCCGGTGCGGTAAGCAGGGTTCCATGTATTCAACACACGACCCCAACAACCCAACATTAAAGCAATGTAATTTAAACCGCATCATACAAAATGTATTGCGCAACCTGAACATAATGGGTCGAACACAACGGTCTAATCATGCGTGACGCGAGGCAGGAGAGTGTAGCACTGGCTATCTGACAGGCTCATGACCTTGCTGGTCCCCGGTGGTAACCTTGTGTCTCTCAGCCTGTCTTCCTAGCTGGCTCACCATTTGCTTCCTAACAGATTTAATGGAGGATGCAGATTAAAGTGTTATGCTCTCATTAGTTTCTCATTGAGCTCTAATAAGACACAAGGGGCATTGTGTGTTTTTATGGGCCATGTATCTTGACCTGCCAATGAAAAGACTGGTGTGAGCGGTGCATCGGAACTAGCAAAATAATAAAAACTAATGACAAGAACCTGATGCAGCTTCATTTTAGAGGATCCAGTAAAGCTGCCTGTTATGATGCTAATAAGAGGTGTTTTTTATTGTGATGACGCAGAACTGGCCATCTTACAGGCTTATGAGCCTTATTCATGCTGACAACAAAACAGTCACCCCACATAATGTGGGTGGTGTTATAATAATATAATATAGGCCATTTAGCAGACGCTTTTTTCCAAAGCGACTTATAATCATGAATGCATGTAATTTTTTTACATATGAAATATATTTTTTTAACGTATGGTTGGTCCCTGGAATCGCATCCGTTATCCTGGTGTTGCAAGCGCCATGCTCTACCAACTGAGCTTCAGCGGACCAAAGTTATGGAGCTATTGTACTGGTAGATGATGCTTACTAAGGTGTCCATTTGATGTGACATGCTCTAAGATGTGAAATTATAAGAGGTTTGGATATGAGGGTGATTTAGAATATTCTCATACCGAGAATATACAGCAGAACATATTCTTTATTTTTTCCAGGCACGTAAGAGCTTAATTGTATGAATCACCAATGGACGTTGTTTTGGAGCTCCTACCTGGAATAGTAACATGGAACATCTGCTGGAACACTGGGTCTTTTTAGCAGACAACCTTCTAGAGGCAAATCATCTTGGGCAGACATCCACGATTCAAATACAAGATATAGGCAGTTTCATAAAGCAATCATGTCAAACCATGGTGTCAGTGAAATTATCTCAAGTGAGATCTAGCAACAAGGGCTTGAGGTTGGGTCTCTGCTCCAACACCCTCTGAACATATACAGTAGGAAAAGGTCATGGTAAACACAGCAATTTCAATCTAAAGTGGACGGTGGTCTTGGTTAGAAAGTCAGTTAACCCTTTTTATGAGAAAAAGCTTGCTATGCCATATTCAGTTGACAAATTGTGTAAAGGAAGTTTGAATTACAATATTTGCATCCACATTTGGTTGGCAATGAATAACATACTCTGTGAGGTCTAGATTCAGATTCAATATTTTCTCTGATTTTACGAGATTGTAATCTTTTAAAAGGCATCTCACATCGTGGGGAAAAGACATGAATACTGTATGTTGATCCTATAACCTTATACCTTATTTAGCTCTCAGCTTCATTTCCATCTCCATTCAGTTGTTTGCTCCCCGTCACACAAAGTGGACTTCCTTTTCCCCTGAAGATGGCAGAGTGTTTACTTAACTCGATGAGATAACCAGGGTGACGGCAGGCTCGCCACGTTAATGAAACGAGCACGCTAGCGGCGTTCAAACACGCACATGTTGACATTGAGCTGCTCAGGGATGTCAAAGTCAATGAGCACCCATTAATCTGAAGAATACTTTGGCGTGTGATAGAGAGGGAGAGAGAAAGCAAAGAAGAGAGAGAGCGAGGGAGTAAGAGAGAGAGAGGGGGAGAGAGAGAAAGAAGAAGAGTGAGGAAGAGACAGCGAAAGAGAGATTGAGGTAGAGGCTTAATTTTTTGAGGCAATAAAAAATTAATATCCCTTCAGTGGCTGCCAGGCTGAATCAGAGGAGGATGTGCAGCGATGACGGGCATAGTAGAAATAAAATCAATTTATTTCTGATTTCAGGGGGTTCAAAAATACACTCATCACCTATCACCCCCCCCCCCACACACACACACACACACACACACACACACACACACACACACACACACACACACACACCCACACACACACACACACACACAGTAATTTTTAAGGTACATTCACGGTATACAAATAAAATCACACAACAGCAGTCCTTGCAGCTCGTACTGATAGATTCTTCAAGTGTATTTTACATTAAGTAAGACAGAAGTGTCTTGTTTTGCCCCTCTTCTCTCTTCACCATGTTTACTGTGCTCTTGAAAGGCATTTCTCCCCAGTTCATCTTGTGTAATTTATGTTATTTGTCCCCTGCAGAGTCCCTGTGGTAGAAGGCCCCAGATGACTCACCTATAAAGTGTTTATCTCCTCTACTGAGCAGAACCCAGGGTCTCAGCCCTGATGGAGCCCTAGTGCTCTTCAAAGACTAGAGAGCCCTCTATTCTTACTCTATCTCACCACTCATTATGTTGCCAATGGTAACAACCTTCAGGCATGGGTCTGGTGGCCTTGCTGGACAGTTATTATGCACTGTTCAATGTGCACTGTTCGCATGCAGACACAAACACACGTGCACACACTTACGCACACACACACACTAGGGGTGAGTGTGAACTCCTTGGGATTGTGAAGTTTCTATTGCCTTCGAAATTAATAGAGTTTCTATTGCCTTTGATTATTATCACAGTTTCTGTTGCCATTGAGATTAACACAGTTTCTATTTCTTTGAGATTAATACATGTAATCAACTAAATGTAATCAAAAATGTAATCTACATAATCCCCAAAAGTAATGATTTATCATGAGATGGCCATAAACAATAGCTAGTAATGCTGCATACTCCAAGAAAGGTTGAAATCTCACCTTTCTCATAAAAATTGTTATAAATTGCTGAGTTGTAGTCACGTTTGAGGACACAAGCTCAAGTACACTTATTATTATATTATTTACACACTACAAATATGAAACAAATATGAAAATATGAAATAATTTTATATTATGTATTTCCTATTCAACAAAGCTGTATGAATAAGGCTTGAAATTACTTATATTATTTTCTAAATATAGTAGAATACATTTATAAAACAACTAACTGTGAGATTTCACCTTCCTTATGACTTTAAATTCATATTTGATATTTTGTTTTAGAGAAAACGTGCATATTTTCTAAAGGTCTCTCTTGATTAAAACGTCTTCCCCCATTGCTGTGAACGTCCCACAGAGCTCTAGCTTGGCTTCCTGAATTCGTTAGGAACTTGCCTTTTTAATTTAAAATCTATGAATTATTTTAGATTACTGGCTATAAATCGATCTCTGAATGTGCTGCAGGGATGAAACCACTTTCTTTCTGCGTTACGATGTAAGGATTCCAGGCATATGCATTGTTAGTGGCTGTGAAGTAGGGTTCAGCCAGGAGTTGATGGACAGTCGGAAGAGCAAATGAAATGGTAGGAGGGACATTCCAGCTTCAAGTGGTGTCAGATTTCACATCCTGCTTCACACAGGCAGAAGAGACATACTCTTACGTCCGTGAGAATCAGGGCTACCGCTCAACACAAGCAATGGAAACCACAGAGAAAGTAATGCATTCAAGAACCAGAACCAGAACCACGCAGGTCCCCAAAAAATCCACCACCAGATATGTGAGCTTGAAAGAGATATGCCCACAGACTTATTTGCAAGAATGCATTTCTGCACTTTGCTAAAAGCTGCCCAGAATCAATTAAATCATTATCACCACCAACGTAACACTAGCAGTGCTCAACGACACTTGATGTAGAGAAAACATTCGTTTTTGGGGAATTTGAACTTGCAACCTCTTGGTTGGGAGTACATCGATGTTTCTGCAGTGCTACCAGGTTCATAGTTATTCATAATATACTGAACAAAAATATAAACGCAACATGCAACAATTTCAAAGATTTTACTGAGTTACAGTTCATATAAGGAACTCAGTCAATTGAAATAAATTCATTAGGCCCTAATCTATGGATTTCACATGACTGGGAATACAGATATGCATCTGTTGGTCACAGACACCTTAAAAAAAAGGTAGGGCCGTGGATCAGTAAACCAGTCAGTATCTGGTGTGACCACCATTTGCCTCATGTAGCCCAGCGGCAGGCGAGGTGAGTAGTCATGCTGTACTTCGCTCCGCAGGCAATATGACACATTACATTACAATGGAACGATTTGATTAGTGTAATGTTAGCTAGCTACATAGTTGTATTTGTATCAAAGATAAAGGTGTAGTATAGAGAAACTATCGAGGTTAGCTAGCCAGCTACATTCGTTCGCAGCGACGCCGTTTTTTCAAACAAAGTCAACACCGCAGCCATTGCTAGCTAGCCAACACTACCAGCTAGCAGTACTGTAGCAACTAAATACAATATCCTTTTAGCCAGCTACATTCGTTCGCAGCGACGCCGTTTTTCAAACAAAGTCAACACTGCAGCCATTGCTAGCTAGCCAACGCTACCAGCTAGCAGTACTGTAGCAACTAAATGCAATATAATTTTTGCCAGCTACATTCGTTCGCAGCGACGCCGTTTTTCAAACAAAGTCAACACAGCAGCCATTGCTAGCTAGCCAACACTACCAGCTAGCAGTACTGTAGCAACTAAATACAATATCATTTTAGCCAGCTACATTCGTTCGCAGCGACGCCGTTTTTCAAACAAAGTCAACACCACAGCCATTGCTAGCTAGCCAACACTACCAGCTAGCAGTACTGTAGCAGCTAAATACAATATAATTTTAGTCAATGAGAATTTTGCAACATAAAGCTTCCCTTTCTGAACATTCGAGATGTGTAGTCCACTTGTGTAGCTAGCATGACTGACTTTGTGCTAGCTAGCCAACGTTTAATTATTGCTGCGTTATGAAAGGAACTAGACACGGACACGAATTATCTGTTTAGTGTGTTAACACACTATTGGTAGTTTGTTGTAACCAAGTATTGGTGCTGAACCGTGTTTTATTGGATGCTAGCATGCTAGTTAGCTATGGCGTCATAGGATACAGTGCCCTGGGCGGTTTTCATGGAAGAATACTGTACCAAGTTAGCTAGCTATATAAAGTAAGTTAGAGTCTATTCCTAGAAACATTGAACCGCTGTAGTTTACAACAATTATAATTTCTAAAGTGAAAGTTGGGAGAGTTATATTCGGGTGTTTCAGTGAAACAATTATAGTTTCTGAGGTGGAAGTTGGGAGAGTTATATTTGGGAGATGTGGTGAGGGAGGCCCCGCTCTCTCCTTTCCCAGATGTTTAGTTCATTTCATTCCGATCTCCTCTGCATTATTGTAGCCATTTGCTGCAGCCTGTCAACTATGCCTCTGCCTATCCCTGTTCTCTCCTCTCCGCACAGGCTACACAAACGCCTCACACCGCGTGGCTGCTGCCTCTCTAACCTGGTGGTCCCTGCACGCACCACCCACCTGGAGTTCCAGGTCTCAGGCAGCCTCTGGAACTGCTGTTCTGCTGCCAACAAGGCAGAGTTCATCCCAGCCTATGCTACCCTCCAGTCCCTCGACTTCTTGGCGCTGACGGAAACATGGATTACCACTGAAAACACTGCTACTCCTACTGCTCTCTCCTCGTCTGACCATGTGTTCTCGCATACCCCGAGAGCATCTGGTCAGCGGGGTGGTGGCACAGGAATCCTCATCTCTCCCAAGTGGACATTCTCAATTTTTCCCCTAACCCATCTGTCTATCTCCTCATTTGAATTCCATGCTGTCACAGTCACTAGCCCATTTAAGCTTAATAGCCTTGTCATCTATCGCCCTCCAGGTTCCCTTGGAGAGTTCATCAATGAGCTTGACGCCTTGATAAGTTTCTTTCCTGAGGATGGCTCACCCCTCACAGTTCTGGGGGATTTCAACCTCCCTACGTCTACATTTGACTCATTTCTCTCTGCCTCCTTCTTTCCACTCCTCTCCTCTTTTGACCTCACCCTCTCACCGTCCCCCCCTACTCACAAGGCAGGCAATACGCTTGACCTCATCTTTACTAGATGCTGTTCTTCTACTAATCTCACTGCAACTCCCCTCCATGTCTCCGACCACTACTTTGTATCCTTTTCTCTCTCGCTCTCCTCCAACACTACTCACTCTGCCCCTACACAGATGATAATGCGCCGCCGCAACCTTCGCTCTCTCTCTCCCGCTACTCTCTCCTCTTCCATGCTATCATCTCTTCCCTCTGCTCAATCCTTCTCCCTCCAATCTCCTGATTCTGCCTCCTCAACCCTCCTCTCCTCCCTTTCTGCATCCTTTGACTCTCTATGTCCCCTATCCTCCCGGCCGGCTCCGTCCTCCCCTCCAGCTCCGTGGCTTGATGACTCATTGCGAGCTCACAGAACAGAGCTCCGGGCAGCTGAGCGGAAATGGAAGAAAACTAGACTCCCTGCGGACCTGGCATCTTTTCACTCCCTCCTCTCTACATTTTCTTCATCTGTTTCTGCTGCTAAGGCCACTTTCTACCACTCTAAATTCCAAGCATCTGCCTCTAACCCTAGGGAGCTCTTTGCCACATTCTCCTCCCTGCTGGATCATCCCCCCCCCCCCCCCTCCTCCCTCTCTGTGGATGACTTCGTCAACCACTTTGAAAAGAAGGTTGACGACATCCGATCCTCGTTTGTTAAGTCAAATGACACTGCTGGTCCTGCTCACACTGCCCTACCCTATGCTTTGACTTCTTTCTCCCCTCTCTCTCCAGATAAAATCTTGCGTCTTGTGATTGCAGGCCGCCCAACAACCTGCCCGCTTGACCCTATCCCCTCCTCTCTTCTCCAGACCATCTCCGGTGACCTTCTCCCCTACCTCACCTCGCTGATCAACTCATCCTTGACCGCTGGCTATGTCCCTTCCGTCTTCAAGAGAGCGAGAGTTGCACCCCTTCTCAAAAAACCAACACTCGATCCCCCTGATGTCAACAACTACAGACCAGTATCCCTTCTTTCTTTTCTTTCCAAAACTATTGAGCGTGCCGTCTTTAGCCAACTCTCTTGCTATCTCTCTCAGAATGACCTTCTTGATCCAAACCAGTCAGGTTTCAAGACTGGTCATTCAACTGAGACTGCTCTTCTCTGTGTCACGGAGGCTCTCCACACTGCTAAAGCTAACTCTCTCTCCTCTGCTCTTGTCCTTCTAGACCTGTCTGCTGCCTTTGATACTGTGAACCATCAGATCCTCCTCTCCACCCTCTCCGAGCTGGGCATCTCCGGCGCGGCTCACTCTTGGATTGTGTCCTACCAGACAGGTCGCTCCTACCAAGTGGCGTGGCAAGATGCTGTCTCCGCACCACGTGCTCTCACCACTGGTGTCCCCCAGGGCTCAGTTCCAGGCCCTCTCCTATTCTCGCTATACACTAAGTCACTTGGCTCTGTCATATCCTCACATGGCCTCTCCTATCATTGCTACGCTGACGATACACATCTAATCTTCTCCTTTCCCCCTTCTGATAACCAGGTGGCGAATCGCATCTCTGCATGTCTGGCAGACATATCAGTATGGATGACGGAGCACCACCTCAAGCTGAACCTTGGCAAGACGGAGCTGCTCTTCCTCCCGGGGAAGGACTGCCCGTTCCATGATCTCGCCATCACGGTTGACAACTCTGTTGTGTCCTCCTCCCAGAGTGCGAAGAGCCTTGGCGTGACCCTGGACAACACCCTGTCGTTCTCCGCTAACATCAAGGCGGTGACCCGATCCTGTTGGTTCATGCTCTACAACATTCGGAGAGTACGACCCTGCCTTACACAGGAAGCGGCACAGGTCCTAATCCAGGCACTTGTCATCTCCCGTCTGGATTACTGCAACTCGCTGTTGGCTGGGCTCCCTGCCTGTGCCATTAAACCCCTACAACTCATCCAGAATGCTGCAGCCCGTCTGGTGTTCAACCTTCCCAAGTTCTCTCACGTCACCCCGCTCCTCCGCACACTCCACTGGCTTCCAGTTGAAGCTCGCATCTGTTACAAGACCATGGTGCTTGCCTATGGAGCTGTGAGGGGAACGGCACCTCCGTACCTTCAGGCTCTGATCAGTCCCTACACCCAAACAAGGGCATTGCGTTCATCCACCTCTGGCCTGCTGGCTCCCCTTCCTCTGCGGAAGCATAGTTCCCGCTCAGCCCAGTCAAAACTGTTCGCTGCTCTGGCACCCCAATGGTGGAACAAGCTCCCTCACGACGCCAGGACAGCGGAGTCACTCACCACCTTCCGGAGACATTTGAAACCCCACCTCTTTAAGGAATACCTGGGATAGGATAAAGTAATCCTTCTGTTCGTCCACATGCCATACACGTGGTCTGCAGTTGTGAGGCCGGTTGGACGTACTGCCAAATTCTCTAAAACAACGTTGGAGGTGGCTTATGGTAGAGAAAAAAATGTCAGGTGGATGGATTATCTTGGCAAAAGAGAAATGCTCACTAACAGGGATGTAAACAAATTTGTGCACAACATTTGAGTGAAATAAGCTTTTTGTGCGTATGGAATGTTTTTGGGATCTTTTATTTCAGCTCATGAAACATGGGACCAACACTTTACATTTTGCATTTATATTTTTGTTCAGTGTATGGTCTCCAAAAAATAAGGGTATGGTTAGGGTACAGTTTTGTTACCTTGGGTACCAAAATATCAAAGCTACACTTCACAGGTACACATTTGAACTCACATGGTACAATTAGGTACCTTGTAAGTATAATGGGACATTTTCTACCCAATATTTGAATATAAGGTATGATCATCACTGCGCTTTGATAGGTGGGGTCAATGTACAGGTGGGGTCATTAGCATATGTTGGGGTGTGCTCAAATGTGTGTATTTGTGCTAACTGTCAGTGGAAGTGTAGCAGTTTAAGTGTTTGGTGGTTATGCTGATGCAAGTAGAGCACCACCTTTGACACGGTCTATTCTGCATATGTTTTAAGAGAATGTGTAAGTAATGAGCTGCACTGTGAAGGTTATTGTACATTTTCCAGTAACTTAACCTCTACGGCATCGGTGTCCCGTATACGGGACGGTTGAGTTGATGTGCGCTAATGTGATTAGTATGACTGTTGTAAATAACAGCAAACTTTCCAGGACATAGAGATGTCTTATATGGGCAGAAAGCTTAAACTCTTGTTAATCTAACTGTACTGTCCAATTTACAGTAGCTATTACAGTGAAGAAATACCATTGCTATTGTTTGAGGAGAGAGCACAACAACAAAAAACGTATTACGGCAACTGGTTTGATACATTCACCTCTGAAGGTAAATAAGGTACTTACATTCACTAATCTTGCTCTGATTTGTCATCCTAAGGGTCCCAGAGATAAAATATAGCATGGTTTTGTTTGATAAAATCAATTTTTATATTCAAATGTAGGAACTGGGATCTACAGTTTGAACCCCTGCTGTCTCTATGGTCCCGTGTAGCTCAGTTGGTAGAGCATGGCGCTTGCAACGCCAGGGTTGTGGGATCGTTTCCCACGGAGGACCAGTATAAAAAAATGTATGCACTAACTGTAAGTCGCTCTGGATAAGAGCGTCTGCTAAATGACTAAAATGTAAATGTCTCTGTGTCCACACCCACCCTGCCCGGCCATCTAGATGTGTGAAAGTTAGTGTATAAGCTAATGATCCATCATGCATGACATTCCTGGGAGTGTGTAAACTTTCATTTTGTATTGCCATATCATTTTTGTATGTTCTCTATAGCTAAGTACTTGAAAATGTATCAATTGACCAATTCGGCACATTTGGGCAAACTTGAAACAAAATAGTCCAGTATGGCAATGCTTCACTGAAACTTTACATACACACTGCTGCCATCTAGTGGCCAAAATCTAAATTGTGCCTAAACTGCAATATTATATTGTGGCCTTTCTCTTGCATTTCAAAGATGATGAAAAAAAAAATTATAACACATGTATTTTTGTTTGTATTATCTTTTACCAGATGTAATGTGTTATATTCTCCTACATTAACTTCACATTTCCACAAACTTCAACGTGTTTCCTTTCAAATGGTTTCAAGAATATGCAGATCCTTGCTTCAGGTCCTGAGCTACAGGCAGTTAGATTTGGGTATGTCATTTTAGGCAAAAACATTTTTTTTAAAGGGTCCGATCCTTAAGAGGTTAATGGCAAGTTGTTGCTGAGAATTTGTAATTTCTTAACTGGAAACTACTTGTCATTAAGTTATTGTAAAATTCACCTACAGGACACTTGCTGCTACAAGCAATCTTGCTTCTGTTGACAACATGCACATCACTTGCTGATTGGCAGCATACTATAACAACGGCAGCCTATCAGAAGATTGCAGGTGTGGCTTATTCGAGGCATGTGTTTCAGCTAGCTGTTTTTGGTCTCCCTTAAGAGGGAATGTTATCCCAGTTAATGCACTCTGTTCATAAATACTCATACATTGGCAGTTCTGCAGCCTTTTTAAAGGCTGATATAAGTGCATGTGATACGAAATAACCATAAGATATATTAATTTATAGCTAGTCGGCATGTAATTTTAACACTCGCTTTCCTACCAGACCATCAGGTCAGTGAGTGTGATGGATTGCAGTAAATTACTGTGAATTTTACAATAACCCACTTGTAACTAGTTGATAGCAAGTTAGTGAAAATTAAACATCAACTTCCTGTGAACGAGCCATCATTAAGCAACTAGAAATGCATAGCAACCTCAAAAGTGCAGCTCTTAAGCGTCATACAAACATTGCAGAACTGCTCATGTCAATAGAGGTGCTCAACGGCCATCAACAAAATGATAAAACCACTTAAACTGGTACAACATTTCCACTGATGGTTGGCACAAATACAACATATTTTAGACCATGCCCCCCAAATATGCTAATACGCCAGCATTTTGCTCCCACCTACATTTAAAGTGCAGTAATGATTGTTCCTAATGCTGCATTTGTAGCCAAGTGGGAAGTAGGTATTTACCACATACGACTGGGAAAACTCCACTTGAACGGCCCTCCAACTGGCAATTACTTGTTGGAAACGCGTCTATCATCCCTGCGCTCTGACTTCTTCCACATGCTGAAATCTGACTTCACCTACTAAGGAAATTAACTTGATAACAGCATTTTGGGCAGTTAACCTTTTCACGTGTGAGTTCCAAATATCTCTAACGGTCGCCCCAGCGTGAGTTATTTTATGCACATGATGTCAGAATGAACTCACTGTTGAGGTGAGTTAACCCGCGCTGCCTGCTAATTATCTATGTTTCAACTTGTCAATTTACAATTATTTTCTAACAACAGTGTGTTCCGCCTCCTCATTAATTCACAAAGAAGTAGCCCATTTCACTGTTGCAGACAATTTAGATTTGAGGCTTTACTGAGTCGGACAAACTTCTCTCTCCGAGGAGAGCCTAAGCACTTTCCCAGTGGTTCCGCAGATCAAGTATACAAACATTTGTGCAGTCTTGTACAAACTTATTTCCCCTGGCACATTTTCTGGCTGGCGCTCACATTGCCTTCATTGTTGTTTTCCTTACAAATAATAACTTTGGACGGGTGCGTTCCTATCAAAGTAAGTGTTTTATTTTCTGTATATCATGTTGTCATTTCTAATGTATGTATGTATGTATGTATGTATGTATGTATGTATGTATGTATGTATGTATGTATGTATGTATGTATGTATGTATGGAGCATAATGTATTTACAGTTTTATTCACATGATTTCAAGCACTGGTGACAAATCATGGACAACTATGATGTGTGTAAAATACTTTTTTGAAGGTTGTACTGATTATGATGAGCTAATGCTAAGCTACTTGCTAGCAATGTGTGGCGCCATGTTTGTTGAATTATACAATGCATTCTGGGTGTCATGTAAACGTCTGTCAGACCAAAGATGTTATAACAAAATGAGGTGAAGGAATGGTTCACTCATCTTTCGAGTAAACTTCCTGAAGTGAATGAAGGGAAGTGAATGATCGTAGACGACACACACCCTTCAACATGCATACTGCAGTCAGACCAAACTCATCTTGTCTCCTCTTCTTATCTTTGGTTGATGAAATAAATAAAAATGGTGGTTCGCACATACTACCCATTGTCGGATTACTACCCAAAGTGTTTTACTCAATTATTATTATATGTGATGAATTGTAAATAGTAAGTGCTATTAGATCATTCATAATGTGGATTCTGTCAGCCGAGAGTTAGCTAAATATGACTGCTTGTGTTACGTCAATCGTTCCTCAGTTAGCACTAGGACTAATGTAGCCTACATTTTCCGGTTTGGATGATTGTGTTATGCTGTCGCTACTTCTGTGAATGTCTGAACATTGCATCAATGGGGGGCAGGACCGAGTTTGGGACACCCTGGTGTGCTTTCAGAAAGTAAAAAAACTACTTAAGTAGTTTTTTTGGGTGTTTGTACTTTACTTTGCTATTTCTATTTTTGACAACTTTTACTTTTACTTCACTACATTCCTAAAACAAATAATATACTTTTTACTCCATACATTTTCCCTGACACCCAAAAGTACTCGTTACATTTTGAATGCTTAGCAGGACAGGAAAATGGTCTACTTGATCTGATCTGGCGGACTCACTAAACAGACATGCTTCATTTGTAAATTATGTTTGTGTTTTGGAGTGTGCCCCTGGCTATCCATAAATGAATAGAAAACAAGAAAATGGTGCCGTCTGGTTTGTTTAATAAAAGGAATTTGAAATTATTCATACTTTTACTTTTGATATTGAAGTATATTTGAGCAATTACATTTACTCTTGATACTTAACTATTTTAAAAACAAATACTTTTATACTTTTCAAGTATTATTTTACTGGGTGACTTTCACTTTTACTTGAGTCATTTTCAATTAAGGTATCTTTACTTTTACTGAAGTATGACAATTGGGTACTTTTTCCACCACTGGCCAAAACACCAGCTATGCAGGTGTCGGCAATCACGTTTACACTTGATCTGATTGAATCTAGGCCTTAATGTCAATTGTCCCTGAGCACTGTTACTTTTTAGTTGGTGTTGTCAGATAATCACACAATTATTGACTTGATTCCGGGTAACTTTTTGCAAAGTCCACAAATGTGTTCTTGCCAATAAATCTGTGGCGGATCTCCGTCATGTCAACAGACCTGGTGGCAAAGCAGGATATTCAGATTGCTTTCCTTTAAGAGGTTGAGAGTTCAAACCAGGTGTGGTTTGGGTCCCAAGAGTGCTAACCACTGTTGAGGTCAATTCCATTGAAGTTCCAGTCAATTTAGATAGTAAACCTAATTCCTAAAATAATTGAATTAGAATTTCTGTGTAATTCCTAAATACAGTTCATTGTTGTATATTTACTGACAAAATAGAGTTCAGCTGTAGAAATAAATAAAAAGTTGTTTCCACTATTTTCGCCAGTAACTAATAAAAAAATCAATATATATATATATTAGGGGTGTAACGATTCGTTTTAACAACGATTCGATTTGTATCACGATTCGTGGTTGTCGATACGATTCAAGGACGATATTGGTTCATTTAGAACGATACGATCCGAAACGATTCAGTGACTTGAAATCGATTCAGTAACCTTTTAGCCAAAAATTCAACCAGTGTGACTGAAATAAATACCTGGTAACCAGTTGCATTTTAATGGCTGGCAATAGTCTTGATATTTTTAACAGTGTTTCATGCCTCCATGCAGACCATCTGGTATTATGAAACTTACCCAGTTCCACAAAGGAGATCCCATTTTCTTCACATAGCTTTAGCAGCGCTCACACCATCAGCGGGGAGTTACGAGCCAAGTTGCAGTCTGCTGAATTTTGGGGGCTGCTTTTTGATGGATCTGATGTTTAGCTTTATGGAAAGAGAAAAATATTAAACAGAGCTTGCCGCTGTTCTTCATTCAGCTTGTCTCGCCATCTGGCAAGTGGGCGACTGGACATTTATTCTCGGCTAGCTTTTAGCAATGGCTTGCGCCACATTCGTGTGCTCCTTGCTCTTTTCATGTTTGTCAAATAAAGGATGGTTGAAATTCTTTGAGCCTTTATAAAATGCACCTGTTTTGTCTGCTAGATGTGGATTTGAGCGGCAAATCTTGCACCACATTTCAGTGCGCTCATCGTTAGCTTCAAGCCACTGCACATCTTGGAGCCACTTTTCCGAAAAAAGTATTTTCTTCGGCTCTGGCTCCAGTTGGCGTTTCTTTGTAGGTGGCGAAACGCCAAAGAAGCTGCTTAATGTCTGTTGCTTTTTGGACATCCCTGACAGTAGTTGACAAGCAACATGTCATGTGTAAGGTTAGATGAGAAGATCGGTCAAGTACGCAAAGGCGCGTAGTAACACAAGTGGCATTACGCATTCCTGATTTTTGTCGTGCTTGCGTATCTGCGTACCAGTTATGTGCACCCCTGCATATAAAGTCTGACGTGCTTAAATCCAATGGGTTATTTCCTAGTATCGATACAATCGATTTATTACATTTTAAAACGATGTTAGATCGATATATGTTGTCCAAAAGGCCAACTCGCCGAGCACAGATCGATGTAGTTGGATCATATGAATATAAATCGATACATCGATGTAGTAGATGGATCGTTACACCCCTAATATATATATATATATATATATATATATATATATATATATATATATATATATATATATATATATATATATATATATATATATATAAATATACAACAATGAACTGTATTTAGGAATTACACAGAAATTCTAATTCAATTATTTTAGGAATTAGGGGGGAAAAAGTATTTAGTCAGCCACCAATTGTGCAAGTTCTCCCACTTAAAAAGATGAGAGAGGCCTGTAATTTTCATCATAGGTACACGTTAACTATGACAGACAAAATGAGAGAAATAAATCCAGAAAATCTAATTGTAGGATTTTTAATGAATTTATTTGCAAATTATGGTGGAAAATAAGTATTTGGTCAATAACAAAAGTTTCTCAATACTTTGTTATATACCCTTTGTTGGCAATGACACAGGTCAGACTGAAAAGATTTGGCATGGGTCCTCAGATCCTCAAAAAATTATACAGCTGCACCATCGAGAGCATCCTGACTGGTTGCATCACCGCCTGGTATGGCAACTGCTTGGCCTCTGACCGCAAGGCACTACAGAGGGTAGTGCGTACGGCCCAGTACATCACTGGGGCCAAGCTTCCTGCCATCCAGGACCTCTATACCAGCCGGTGTCAGAGGAAAGCCCTCAAAATTGTCAAAGACTCCAGCCACCCTAGTCATAGACTGTTCTCTCTGCTACCGCACAGCAAGCGGTACCGGAGTGCCAAGTCTAGGTCCAAAAGACTTCTCAACAGCTTCTACCCCCAAGCCATAAGACTCCTGAACAGCTAATCATGGCTACCCGGACTATTTGCACTGCCCCCCCACCCCATCATTTTACGCTGCTGCTACTCTGTTAATTATTTATGCATAGTCACTTTAACTCTGCCCACATGTACATATTACTACAACTACCTCAACTAGCCGGTGCCCCCGCACATTGACCCTGCACCGGTACCCCCCTGTATATATAGCCTCCCTACTGTTATTTTATTTTACTTCTGCTCTTTTTTTCTCAACACTTTTTTTGTTGTTGTTTTATTTGTACTTTTTTGTTAAAAATAAATGCACTGTTGGTTAAGGGCTGTAAGTAAGCATTTCACTGTAATGTCTGCACCTGTTGTATTCGGCACATGTGGCCAATGACATTTGATTTGATTTGATTTGAAGGTTTTCACACACTGTTGCTGGTATTTTGGCCCATTCCTCCATGCAGATCTCCTCTAGAGCAGTGATGTTTTGGGGCTGTCGCTGGGCAACATGGACTTTCAACTCCCTCCAAAGATTTTCTATAGGGTTGAAATCTGGGGACTGGCTAGGCCACTCCAGGACCTTGAAATGCTTCCTACGAAGCCACTCCTTCGTTGCCCAGGCGGTGTGTTTGGGATCATTGTCATGCTGAAAGACCCATCCACGTTTCATCTTCAATGCCCTTGCTGATGGAAGGAGGTTTTCACTCAAAATCTCACGATACATGGCCCCATTCATTCTTTCCTTTACACGGATCAGTCGTCCTGGTCCCTTTGCAGAAAAACAGCCCCAAAGCATGGTGTATCCACCCCCATGCTTCACAGTAGGTATGGTGTTCTTTGGATGCAACTCAGCATTCTTTGTCCTCCAAACATGACGAGTTGAGTTTTTACCAAAAAGTTATATTCTGGTTTCATCTGACCATATGACATTCTCCCAATCCTCTTCTGGATCATCCAAATGCACTCTAGCAAACTTCAGACGGGCCTGGACATGTACTGGCTTAAGCAGGGGGACACATCTGGCACTGCAGGATTTGACTCCCTGGCGGCGTAGTGTGTTACTGATGGTAGGCTTTGTTACTTTGGTCCCAGCTCTCTGCAGGTCATTCACTAGGTCCCCCCGTGTGGTTCTGGGATTTTTGCTCACCGTTCTTGTGATCATTTTGACCCCACGGGGTGAGATCTTGCGTGGAGCCCCAGATCGAGGGAGATTATCAGTGGTCTTGTATGTCTTCCATTTCCTAATAATTGCTCCCACAGTTGATTTCTTCAAAGCAAGCTGCTTACCTATTGCAGATTCAGTCTTCCAAGCCTGGTGCAGGTCTACAATTTTGTTTCTGGTGTCCTTTGACAGCTCTTTGGTCTTGGCCATAGTGGAGTTTGGAGTGAGACTGTTTGAGGTTGTGGACAGGTGTATTTTATACTGATAACAAGTTCAAACAGGTGCCATTAATACAGGTAACGAGTGGAGGACAGAGGAGCCTCTTAAAGAAGATGTTACAGGTCTGTGAGAGCCAGAAATCTTGCTTGTTTGTAGGTGACCAAATACTTATTTTCCACCATAATTTGCAAATAAATTCATTAAAAATCCTACAATGTGATTTTCTGGATTTTCTTTTCTCAATTTGTCTGTCATAGTTGACGTTTACCTATGATGAAAATTACAGGCCTCTCTCATCTTTTTAAGTGGGAGAACTTGCACAATTGGTGGCTGACTATATACTTTTTTCCCCCACTGCATATGTTTACAGTTTGTGCCATGACTGCATTTACAGTATCCTATCAGTTTAAATTACATTTTATTTTATTTAACCTTTTATTTAACCTGAATTACAGAAAGTAAAGAAAATGCACACATCAAAATAAAAATACAAAATGCAAGCAGAAAGAAAGAAAAACACGGTCATAAAAAACTAAGATATTCATGAGTAAAAAGGTCCTCAATCAGCGTTCTGAATTGGCCTAGAGGCACCAAAACATCACATTTCAGAACATTTTGTAGATTGTTCCACAAATAAGGTGCAAAAAAACTAAAAGCTGATTTACCTAACTCAGTAGAGACCAAAGGAATTTCCAGAGTAAGCAATCCCTGAGACCGGGCGTGGTAACTCTTATGTCAAAAGTTTAGTAATGATGTTAGGTACAGTGGGAGTTTTTATAAAAGGGCTTTATAAATGAAAACATAGCAACGTATGTGACATCAAAGAGGGCCAAACAACTTTCTGGTAGAGAATGCAGTGATGGGTGATAAAACTGTCGCCTATGATAAGCTGCATCTAATGGATTTAATGAAGTATTGAAGTAGTAATGTTCATATACTGTAGATGATGACGCCATAATATAGGACCAATAGGAAAGTTGAATGAATAATCTGCTTTCTACTATGTATTGAGAGGCAGGACCTATTTCATAAAATATGTTTACCCCTTTTTCGTGATATCCAATTAGTAGTTAGTCTTGTCCCATCGCTGCAATTCCCATACAGACTTGGGAGAGGCGAAGGTCGAGAGCCATGTGTCCTCCGAAACACAACTCTGCCAAGCCGAACTGCTCGCTTAACCAGCCGCACCAATGTGTTGGAGGAAACGCCGTACAACTGGCGACCGTGTCAGCGTGCATGCGCCCGGCCTGCCACAGGAGTCGCTAGAGTGCGATGGGACAAGGACATCCCGGCCGGCACAACTCTCCCCTAACCCAGACGACGCTGGGCCAATTGTGTGTCGCCTCATGGGTCTCCCGGTCACGGCCGGCTGCGACACAGCCCGGGATCGAATCCGGATTTGTATTGATGCCTCAAGCACTGTAGTGACTTAGACCGCTGCACCACTCGGGAGGCCCAGCAGGACCTTTTTCTATAGAAGAAGCCCATTTTTATTCTCAGCTTCTTAACTAACTCGTCAATATGCTTTTTAAAAGACAGCTTTTTATCTAACCAGAAGCCTAGATATTTGTAAGCAGGTACATGATAAATATGGACACCATATTGTTCATATGCTTAAATCATCAGAATGATTTTAATTTCAAAAAGCAATTGCAAGTGACCCACTGGGCACACACTGGTTGAATCAACATTGTTTCCACATCATTTAAATGAAATAACATTGAACCAACGTGGAATAGACGTTGAATTGACGTCTGTGCCCAGTGGGGAGGCATGTCACGTACATTTTCAGGACGGGCCCAAAAGTACCCAAGTGCATTGCGATTGGCAGTAAATATATAGCAAAACCCTTATACAGTATCCTATTATTGTAGACATTTACCGTATAATGACTGTAAAAATTAACAGCAATGGCTAACAGTGCAACTTCATGTTATCACTTCACAACGTGTTTTTGGAACACTTCACGTGATCACATTTTCAAATTTGCAATTGTTATCACTGTTCAACTAATTTATGACACCAGCTGGGATTTGAACTCACAACGGCTGTATTGGAGGTACACTGATCTTTCTGCTGCACCACAAAGTATGTATTATTCCCCTAAATATTCATTACCTATAATACATCTCTGCACTTAGCAAAAGCGTGCCATTTGCAATGCTATTTTAGTTATTAGTTATTCTGGCTATTCACTCATTGATCATTTTTTAAATATTTTGTATCTTTCTATTTGTTTTTTATTTATTTTTTGGTGGGGGAGGGATCAGGATTACTTTATCCTATCCCAGGTATTCCTTAAAGAGCTGGGGTTTCAAATGTCTCCAGAAGGTGGTGAGTGACTCCGCTGTCCTGGCGTCGTGAGGGAGCTTGTTCCACCATTGGGGTGCCAGAGCAGCGAACAGTTTTGACTGGGCTGAGTGGGAATTGTGCTTCTGCAGAGGTAGGGGAGCCAGCAGGCCAGAGGTGGATGAACGCAATGCCCTCGTTTGGGTGTAGGGACTGATCAGAGCCTGAAGGTACGGAGGTGCCATTCCCCTCACAGCTCCGTAGGCAAGCACCATGGTCTTGTAGCAGATGCGAGCTTCAACTGGAAGCCAGTGGAGTGTGCGGAGGAGCGGGGTGACGTGAGAGAACGTGGGAAGGTTGAACACCAGACAGGCTGCAGCATTCTGGATGAGTTGTAGGGGTTTAATGGCACAGGCAGGGAGCCCAGCCAACATCGAGTTGCATTAATCCAGACGGGAGATGACAAGTGCCTGGATTAGGACCTGTGCCGCTTCCTGTGTAAGGCAGGGTCGTACTCTCCGAATGTTGTAGAGCATGAACCTACAGGATCGAGTCACCGCCTTGATGTTAGCGGAGAACGACAGGGTGTTGTTCAGGGTCACGCCAAGGCTCTTCGCACTCTGGGAGGAGGACACAACGGAGTTGTCAACCGTGATGGCGAGATCATGGAACGGGCAGTCCTTCCCCGGGAGGAAGAGCAGCTCCGTCTTGCCGAGGTTCAGCTTGAGGTGGTGATCCGTCATCCATACTGATATGTCTGCCAGACATACAGAGATGCGATTTGCCACCTGGTTATCAGAAGGGGGAAAGGAGAAGATTAGTTGTGTGTCGTCTGCGTAGCAATGATAGGAGAGGCCATGTGAGGATATGACAGAGCCAAGTGACTTGGTGTATAGCGAGAATAGGAGAGGGCCTAGAACTGAGCCCTGGGGGACACCAGTGGTGAGAGCACGTGGTGCGGAGACAGCTTCTCGCCACGCCACTTGGTAGGAGCGACCGGTCAGGTAGGACGCAATTCAAGAGTGAGCCGCGCCGGAGATGCCCAGCTCGGAGAGGGTGGAGAGGAGGATCTGATGATTCACAGTATCAAAGACAGCAGACAGGTCTAGAAGGACAAGAGCAGAGGAGAGAGAGTTAGCTTTAGCAGTGCGGAGAGCCTCTGTGACACAGAGAAGAGCAGTCTCAGTTGAATGACCAGTCTTGAAACCTGACTGGTTTGGATCAAGAAGGTCATTCTGAGAGAGATAGCAAGAGAGTTGGCTAAAGACGGCACGCTCAATAGTTTTGGAGAGAAAAGAAAGAAGGGATACTGGTCTGTAGTTGTTGACATCAGAGGGATCGAGTGTTGTTTTTTTGAGAAGGGGTGCAACTCTCGCTCTCTTGAAGACGGAAGGGACATAGCCAGCGGTCAAGGATGAGTCACCGGAGATGGTCTGGAGAAGAGAGGAGGGGATAGGGTCAAACGGGCAGGTTGTTGGGCGGCCGGCCGTCACAAGTCGCAACATTTTATCTGGAGAGAAAGGGGAGAAAGAAGTCAAAGCATAGTAGGGCAGTGTGAGCAGGACCAGCAGTGTCATTTGACTTAACAAACGAGGATCGGATGTCATCAACCTTCTTTTCAAAATGGTTGACAAAGTCATCCACAGAGAGGGAGGGGGAGGAGGATTCAGCAGGGAGGAGAAGGTGGCAAAGAGCTTCCTAGGGTTAGAGGCAGATGCTTGGAATTTAGAGTGGTAGAAAGTGGCCTTAGCAGCAGAAAAAGATGAAGAAAATGTAGAGAGGAGGGAGTGAAAAGATGCCAGGTCCGCAGGGAGTCTAGTTTTCCTCCATTACCGCTCGGCTGCCCAGAGCCCTGTTCTGTGAGCTCGCAATGAGTCATCAAGCCACGGAGCTGGAGGGGATGACCGAGCCGGCCGGGAGGATAAGGGACATAGAGAGTCAAAGGATGCAGAAAGGGAGGAGAGGAGGGTTGAGGAGGCAGAATCAGGAGATTGGAGGGAGAAGGATTGAGCAGAGGGAAGAGATGATAGGATGGAAGAGGAGAGAGTAGCAGGAGAGAGAGAGCGAAGGTTGCGACGGCGCATTACCATCCAGACGAATCGAAGTTTGAGGTGTTTGGATCACAAAGAAGAACATTTGTGAGACGCAGACCAAATGAAAAGATGCTGGAGGAGTACTTGATGCCATCTGTCAAGCATGGTGGAGGCAATGTGATGTTCTGGGGGTGCTTTGGTGGTGGTAAAGTGGGAGATTTGTACAGGGTAAAAGGGATTTTGAAGAAGGAAGGCTATCACTCCATTTTGCAACGCCATGCCGCACCCTGTGGACGGCGCTTGATTGGAGCCAATTTCCTCCTACAACAGGACAATGACCCAAAGCACAGCTCCAAACTATGCAATAAGTATTTAGGGAAGAAGAAGTCAGCTGGTATTCTGTCTATAATGGAGTGGCCAGCACAGTCACCGGATCTCAACCCTATTGAGCAGTTGTGGGAGCAGCTTGACCGTATGGTATCGAAGAAGTGCCCATCAAGCCAATCCAACTTGTGGGAGGTGCTTCAGGAAGCATTGGTAGAAATCTCTTCAGATTACCTCAACAAATTGACAACTAGAATGCCAAAGGTCTGCAAGGCTGTAATTGCTGCAAATGGAGGATTCTTTGACGAAAGCAAAGATTGAAGGACACAATTATTATTTCAATTAAAAATCATTAATTCTAACCTTGTCAATGACTACATTTCCTATTCATTTTGCTATATTTCCTATTCAAACTCATGTCATGTATGTTTTCATGGAAAACAAGGAAATGTCTAAGTGACCCGAAACTTTTGAACGGTAGTGTGTATATACAGTTGAAGTCGGAAGTTTACATACACTTAGTTTGGAGTCATTAAAATTTGTTTTTCAACCACTCCACAAATTTCTTGTTAACAAACTATAGTTTTGGCAAGTTGGTTAGGACATCTACTTTGTGCATGACACAAGTAATTTTTCCAACAATTGTTTACAGGCAGATTATTTCACTTATAATTCACTGTATCACAATTCCAGTGGGTCAGAAGTTTACATACACTAAGTTGACTGTGCCTTTAAACATCTTGGAAAATTCCAGAAAATGATGTCATGGCTTTAGAAGCTTCTGATAGGCTAATTGACATCATTTGAGTCAATTGGAGGTGTACCTGTGGATGTATTTCAAGGCCTACCTTCAAACTCAGTGCCTCTTTGCTTGACATCATGGGGAAATCAAAAGAAATCAGCCAAGACCTCAGAAGAAAATATTGTAGACCTCCACAAGTCTGGTTCATCCAAACGCCTGAAGGTACCACGTTCATCTGTAAAACAATAGTACGTAAGTATAAACACCATGGGATCACGCAGCCGTCATACCGCTCAGGAAGGAGATGCGTTCTGTCTCCTAGAGATTAACGTACTTTGGTGCGAAAAGTGCAAATCAATCCCAGAAAAACAGCAAAGGACCTTGTGAAGATGCTGGAGGAAACAGGTACAAAAGTATCTATATCCACAGTAAAACAAGTCCTATATCGAAATAACCTGAAAGGCTGCTCAGCAAGGAAGAAGCCACTGCTCCAAAACCACCATAAAAAAGCCAGACTACGGTTTGCAACTGCATATGGGGATAAAGATCGTACTTTTTGGAGAAATGTCCTCTGGTCTGATGAAACAAAAATAGAACTGTTTGCCCATAATGACCATCGTTATGTTTGGAGTAAAAAGGGGGTTGCTTGCAAGCCAAAGAACACCATCCCAACCGTGAAGCACGGGGGTGGCAGCATCATGCTGTGGGGGTACTTTGCTGCAGGAGGGACTGCTGCACTTCACAAAATAGATGGCATCATGAGGAAGGAAAAATATGTGGATATATTGAAGGAACATCTCAAGACATCAGTCAGGAAGTTATTATTCTGACATTTCACATTCTTAAAATAAAGTGGTGATCCTAACTGACCTAAGACAGGGAATTCTTGCTAGGATTAAATGTTAGGAATTGTGAAAAACTGAGTTTAAATGTATTTGGCTAAGGTGTATGTAAACTTCCGACTTTAACTGTATACATATACAGTGAGGGAAAAAAGTATTTGATCCCCTGCTGATTTTGTACGTTTGCCCACTGACAAAGAAATGATCAGTCTATAATTTTAATGGTTGGTTTATTTGAACAGTGAGAGACAGAATAATAACAAAAAAATCCTGAAAAATACGTGTCAAAAATGTTATAAATTGATTTGCATTTTAATTAGAAAAATAAGTATTTGACCCCTCTGCAAAACATGACTTAGTACTTGGTGGCAAAACCCTTGTTGGCAATCACAGAGGTCAGACATTTCTTGTAGTTGGCCACCAGGTTTGCACACATCTCAGGAGGGATTTTGTTCCACTCCTCTTTGCAGATCTTCTCCAAGTCATTAAGGTTTCGAGGCTGACGTTTGGCAACTCCTCCACAGATCTTCTATGGGGTTAAGGTCTGGAGACTGGCTAGGCCACTCCAGGACCTTAATGTGCTACTTCTTGAGCCACTCCTTTGTTGCCTTGGCCATGTGTTTTGGGTCATTGTCATGCTGGAATACCCATCCACGACCCATTTTCAATACCCTGGCTGAGGGAAGGAGGTTCTCACCCAAGATTTGACGGTACATGACCCCGTCCATCGTCCATTTGATGTGGTGAAGTTGTCCTGTCCCATAGCAGAAATACACCCCCAAAGCATAATGTTTCCACCTCCATGTTTGACGGTGGGGATGGTGTTCTTGGGGTCATAGGCAACATTCCTCCTCCTCCAAACACGGCGAGTTGAGTTGATGCCAAATAACTCGATTTTGGTCTCATCTGACCACAACACTTTCACCCAGTTCTCCTCTGAATCATTCAGATGTTCATTAGCAAACTTCAGAGGGGCATGTACAGTGGGGAAAAAAAGTATTTAGTCAGCCACCAATTGTGCAAGTTCTCCCACTTAAAAAGATGAGAGAGGCCTGTAATTTTCATCATAGGTACACGTCAACTATGACAGACAAAATGAGAAAAGAAATTCCAGAAAATCACATTGTAGGATTTTTAATGAATTTATTTGCAAATTATGGTGGAAAATAAGTATTTGGTCAATAACAAAAAAGTTTCTCAATACTTTGTTATATACCCTTTGTTGGCAATGACACAGGTCAAACGTTTTCTGTAAGTCTTCACAAGGTTTTCACACACTGTTGCTGGTATTTTGGCCCATTCCTCCATGCAGATCTCCTCTAGAGCAGTGATGTTTTGGGGCTGTCGCTGGGCAACACGGATTTTCAACTCCCTCCAAAGATTTTCTATGGGGTTGAGATCTGGAGACTGGCTAGGCCACTCCAGGACCTTGAAATGCTTCTTACGAAGCCACTCCTTCGTTGCCCGGGCGGTGTGTTTGGGATCATTGTCATGCTGAAAGACCCAGCCACGTTTCATCTTCAATGCCCTTGCTGATGGAAGGAGGTTTTCACTCAAAATATCACGATACATGGCCCCATTCATTCTTTCCTTTACACGGATCAGTCGTCCTGGTCCCTTTGCAGAAAAACAGCCCCAAAGCATGATGTTTCCACCCCCATGCTTCACAGTAGGTATGGTGTTCTTTGGATGCAACTCAGCATTCTTTGTACTCCAAACACGACGAGTTGAGTTTTTACCAAAAAGTTATATTTTGGTTTCATCTGACCATATGACATTCTCCCAATCCTCTTCTGGATCATCCAAATGCACTCTAGCAAACTTCAGACGGGCCTGGACATGTACTGGCTTAAGCAGGGGGACACAGCAGGATTTGAGTCCCTGGCGGCGTAGTGTGTTACTGATGGTAGGCTTTGTTACTTTGGTCCCAGCTCTCTGCAGGTCATTCACTAGGTCCCCCCGTGTGGTTCTGGGATTTTTGCTCACCGTTCTTGTGATCATTTTGACCCCACGGGGTGAGATCTTGCGTGGAGCCCCAGATCGAGGGAGATTATCAGTGGTCTTGTATGTCTTCCATTTCCTAATAATTGCTCCCACAGTTGATTTCTTCAAACCAAGCTGCTTACCTATTGCAGATTCAGTCTTCCCAGCCTGGTGCAGGTCTACAATTTTGTTTCTGGTGTCCTTTGACAGCTCTTTGGTCTTGGCCATAGTGGAGTTTGGAGTGTGACTGTTTGAGGTTGTGGACAGGTGTATTTTATACTGATAACAAGTTCAAACAGGTGCCATTAATACAGGAAACGAGGGGAGGACAGAGGAGCCTCTTAAAGAAGAAGTTACAGGTCTGTGAGAGCCAGAAATCTTGCTTGTTTGTAGGTGACCAAATACTTATTTTCCACCATAATTTGCAAATAAATTCATTAAAAATCCTACAATGTGATTTTCTGGATTTTTTTTCTCAATTTGTCTGTCATAGTTGACGTGTACCTATGATGAAAATTACAGGCATCTCTCATCTTTTTAAGTGGGAGAACATGCACAATTGGTGGCTGACTAAATACTTTTTTTCCCCACTGTATATGTGCTTTCTTGAGCAGAGGGACCTTGCGGGCGCTGCAGGATTTCAGTCCTTCACGGCGTAGTGTGTTACCAATTGTTTTCTTGGTGACTATGGTCCCAGCTGCCTTGAGATCATTGACAAGATCCTCCCGTGTGGTTCTGGGCTGATTCCTCATCGTTCTCATGATCATTGCAACTCCAAGGGGTGAGGTCTTGCATGGAGCCCCAGGCCGAGGGAGATTGACAGTTCTTTTGTGTTTCTTCCATTTGCGAATAATCTCACCAACTGTTGTCACCTTCTCACCAAGCTGCTTGGCGGTGGTCTTGTAGCCCATTCCAGCCTTGTGTAGGTCTACAATCTTGTCCCTGACATCCTTGGCGAGCTCTTTGGTCTTGGCCATGGTGGAGAGTTTGGAATCTGTTTGATTGATTGCTTCTGTGGACAAGTGTCTTTTATACAGGTAACAAACTGAGATTAGGAGCGCTACCTTTAAGAGTGTGCTCCTAATCTCAGCTCGTTACCTGTATGAAAGACACCTGGGAGCCAGAAATCTTTCTGATTGAGAGGGGGTCAAATACTTACTTCCCTCATTAAAATGCAAATCAATTTACAACATTTTTGACATGCGTATTTCTGGATTTTGTTGTTATTCTGTCTCTCACTGTTCAAATAAACCTACCATTAAAATTATAGACTGATCATTTCTTTGTCAGTGGGCAAACGTACAAAATCATTAGGGGATCAAATACTTTTTTCCCTCACTGTAGCTCCAGGTAAATATTGCAATCTATCAGCCATTCCTGGACCTGTGACCAAAAACAAGCTACAAATTGACAGTACCAATACAAATGATCTGATGATTCTGTCTCTTCGCAGCAACATCTGCAGAGCTGGGAAGATTGTATCCCCCATATAAATAACATTCTATTGGTAGCAAGAATTTTGTATAATTAATTTAATTTAAAAATTATACGTTTTGAATCCGGTGTCGTTTTGCGTTTCAGTTCATAAACACTATGCCATGGAATCGGAACGTCAAAAATCTCTTCCAAACTATTTTGCAACCTATATGGGACGGCTGTCTATATGGAGGACTAAAAGTGCCACAATTAAATAAATAAATACACCATTAAATAATTACTTAAATGTGTCATTAATTAATTAAAATTAGAATTAAATACATAAATGTGTTATTAAATGTGTCATTAATTAATTCAAATACCGATTCATTTTATGTAAAATACATATATAATAATTTCACTATTTACATTTACATTTCATGGTCCTGCGTTGGAGTGCTTCCTGAATTACTTAAAACTGTCAAACTGACCCATCAAAAGTTGGTAGGCGGAACCTAACGCCTGATTGGTTACCCTCTGCATCAAGCCAAGACAAATCAATTCCGGATAATGTCAGCAGGTCCTGCTTCTACATCCTCTGCTAAGTTTAAAATGTCTCTAACCAACTCCCTGGAACGTTCACGGAGATCCTCCATTGTCTCTATCCAGGTTGGCCTACTCTACTTCAGACCAAAGCAATGGATCAGACTAGATTCGCGTTAGCCCCGCCCACTGACTTTGATGGGTCAGTTTGACAGTTTTAAGTAATTCATGAATCACTGCAATGCAGGATCATGAAATGTAAATGTAAATAGTGAAATAATTATATATGTATTTTACATAAAATGAATCGGTATTTGAATTAATTAATGATACATTTAATTACACATTTATGTATTTAATTCTAATTTGAATTAATTCATGACACATTTAAGTAATTATTTAATGGTGTATTTATTTATTTAATTGTGGCACTTTTAGTCCTCCATATGTCTATCCTTTGGTCGTTAAATTAAACTGGTATACTTTTTTATTTATCACAGTTTTCTTTAACCAATTATGTTCTTTAATGCAGGACCGACAGACAAGTTCCTTACTTTTTCCCCCTTCCACTTTCCTCTTCCATTTTTGCGGTAATGCTGCAATTATTTGGTTGTAATTTTGGGTAGAGCAGACATTTCCATATGCTTTTGTTAGCTGCATGTGCGACATAACTCCACCAATCCTACCTATGATATAATTTACGAAGATGATACCTTTCTTTTTTTAAATTCCATCAAAAAATAATGTTTTTTTATCAATTAGTATATTGTAGTTTAACCACAATATTTGTTGCATTATTTGTTCTGTCGTTTCTGGAGGATTAAATTGAAATTGCAACCAAAATTCTATGGCTTGTTTTAGAAATAGTGGTATTTGCCGTTCCAAATAAAATGGAATATTTTTTTCTCATATAATTTAAACAACTGTTCGCTAGGCGTAGGCAAGACCACAAGCAAATAGGTAAACTGGGATAGTACAAAATAGTTAATCAGGGTGATTTTTCCACAAATAGACAGGTATTTACCTTTTCATGGATGTAAGATCTTATCTATTTTTGCTAACTTACTATTAAAATTTATTGGAGTGAGATCATTTATTTCATTTGGGATATCCACGTCCACATAACCATCAGACCATTTTATTGGTAAACTACATGGTAATGTAAAAATTGTATTTTTTTGTGATCCAATATGTAATATAGTACATTTATCATAATTTGGTTGTAATCCAGATAGGTTAGAAAATGTATCTAGATCCTCTAGGAGGCTGTGGAGGGATTCAAGTTGTGGATTTAAAAGAAAACATGAGTTAGTTAAGAAGCTGAGAATAAAAATGGGCTTCTTCTATAGAAATAGGTCCTGCCGGGCCTCCTGAGTGGTGCAGCTGTCTAAGGCACTGCAGTGCTTGAGGCGTCACTAAAGATCCGGGTTCGATCCCGGACTGTGTCGCAGCCGGCCACAATCGGGAGACCCATGAGGCGACACACAATTGGCCCAGCGTCGTCTGGGTTAGGGGAGGGCTGTGCCAGCCGGGATGTCCTTGTCCCATCGTGCTCTAGCGACTCCATTGGCGTGCTGGGCGCATGCACGCTGACACGGTCGCCAGTTGTACAGTGTTTTCTCCGACACATTGGTGTGGCTGGTTAAGCGAGCAGTTTGTCAAGAAGCAGTGGGGCTAGGCAGGGTTGTGTTTCGGAGGACACATGGCTCTCGACCTTCGCCTCTCCCGAGTCCGTATGGGAGTTGCAGCGATGGGACAAGACTGTAACTACCAATTGGATATCATGAATAGGGGGTAAAACAATTTTTTTATATAATGAAATCGGTCCTGCCTCTCAATACATAGCAGAAAGTAGATTATTCATTCGACGTTCCTATTGGTCCTAGACTATGGCGACATCATCTACAGTATATGAACATTACTACTTCAATACTTAATTAAATCCATTAGATGCAGCTTATCATAGCGCACTGCGCTTTATTACGGGCAACAGTTTTATCACCCATCACTGCATTCTCTACCAGAAAGTTGTTTGGCCATCTTTGATGTCACATAGGTTGATACGTTGCTATGTTTTCATTTATAAAGCCCTTTTACAAAAACTCCCACTGTACCTAACATCATTACTAAACTTTAGACATATGAGTTACCACATCCAGTCTCAGGGATTGCTAACTCTGGAAATTCCTTTGGTCTCTACCGAGTTAGGTAAATCAGCTTTAAGTTTTTTGCACCTTATTTGTGGAACAATCTTCAAAATGTTCTGAAATGTGATGTTTTGCTGCCTCTAGGCAAATTCAGAACGCTGATTGAGGAACTTTTTACTGATGAATGTCTTAGTTTTTTATGACCGTGTTTTTCTTTCTTTCTGCTTGCATTTTGTATTTTTATTTTGATGGTTGCATTTTCTGTAATTTCTGTAATATAGGTTAAGTAAAAAGCTAAATAAAATAAAATGTAATTTAAACTGATAGGATACTGTAAATGCAGTCATGGCACAAACTGTAAACATATATATATATATATATATTATTTTTTTATATAGTAAGTTACTGGCGAAAAGAGTGGAAACAACTTTTTATGTATTTCTACAGCTGAACTGTATTTTGTCAGTAAATATACAACAATGAACTGTATTCAGGAAGTACACAGAAGTTCTAATTCAATTATTATAGGAATTAGGTTTATTTTCTAAATTGACTGGAACTTAAATGGAATTGACCTCAACAGTGGTTAGCACACTTGGGATCCAAACCACACCTGGTTTGAACTCTCAACCTCCTAAAGTAAAGCAATCTGAATGTCCTGCTTTGCCACCAGGTCTGTTGACATGACAGAGATCCGCCACAGATTTTATTGGCAAGAACACATTTCTGGACTTTGCAAAAAGTTACCCGGAATCAAGTTAATAATTATGTGATTATCTGACAACACCAACTAAAAAGTAGCAGTGCTCAGGGACAATTGACATTTTTTAAATGATATGTTACCTTTGTTTTTAAACCCTGGATTTCTAATCCCTTGGTATTATTGTTGGATCTGATTTTAATAGCTAACATTTCCATGGCCATAATAAATAGATATGCCGATATTGGACAACCTTGTTTTACTCCTCTTTACAGTTTAAAACTTTAGGAGAAATAGCCATTATTTACTATTTTACACCTAGGGTTACTATACATGATTTCAACCCATTTTATAAGGGATTCTCCAAAATTGAAATGCTCCATGCATTTATATATAAACTCCAGTCGTACTTTATCAATTGCCTTTTCAAAGTCTGCTATGAATAGCATGCCTGGTTTGCCAGATTTTTCATAGCGTTCTATTGCTTCCAGTACTTGCCTTATATTATCTCCAATGTATCGTCCATGTAAAAAACCTCTCTGATTAGAATGAATAATGTCCGACAATACCATTTTAATTCTATTTGCTATACATTTTGCTAGAATTTTTGCATCACAAAACTGAAGTGTAAGGGGCCTCCAATTTTTTTAATGGACTGGATCTTTATATTTCCCACTTGTGTCCTGCTTCAGTAATAATGAAATCAGACCTTCTTCTTGAGTGTCTGATAATCTACTATTTACATAAGAGTGGTTAAAACATGCTAATAACTGTCCTCTGAGTATATCAAAAAAGGTTTTGCATACCTCGACTGGTATGCCATCCAATGCTGGAGTTTTCCTGGAATTACATTCTTTAATTGCATCCAGAAGTTCCTCCTCTGTAATTTCACCTTCACATGAGTCTTTCTGTATGGCTGTTAATTTTACATTATCGATAGAAAAAAAATCCCTACAATTAGCTTCAGTTAGAGTAGATGGAGGCAACTGAAACGAAAACATATGCTTAAAGTACTCATTCATTTAATTTACTTATTTCAACAATTTGAGGGTTTTCTGTATTGTTGTCTAATGTTTGTGGGGCATATTATTCTGTTTTAATGTTACTCCTGAATCACTATGATAAATATAATCATTTTTCTTGAGTGTATTTAAAAAAAAAGCTGAGATTCCAAGTCCAAAGTTTAGGAATACAGGTGAAATCAGTTACTGACACAGGCATGGTGGCGTAGGAGGAAGATCGGAATGCTGTGAACAAAGAAGTTGTGAGTTCAAATCCCTGGTAAGGACATGTTGAATAATAATTACTGTATAAACATATACAATGTAGTCGTGTGTCAAATATGTAAGTTGAAAGCACTGTGTGTATCTTAACAACTAATGTTCAATTGATGTGAAAAAGGTTACGTAAAACTTAATGTGAAATATCATCAAATGTAAAGTGTTCCAAAATCATATGATTTCACATGTGAAAATCCACATCATCACATGTGAAGTGTTCCAAAAACACATGGTTTAACATGTGCAAAATGTGGAAGTGAAGTCATGTGTGTTTTCCCATAAGGGTCCCTTCAAAAAGGCTGTGCAGTGTCATAGTCTCTAAAGCTTTGAGCATCTCTGTTATAAAAGGACTGTGGTCTGTGTGAACTCTACCTAATGAAATATTATATTATATTACTTATTCACACTTTCTGATTCAGACAGACTTTCTCTTCCACTCTTCTCGACATCTACTTAGTGATATGTTTTATCTTATTAAACAGTTACGATCTAATGTGATCCTATCAGCAATATGCATGAAGAGAATAATCCATGTTAATTAATACAATACTAGTTAAACTCAATACAAATGAAGCTCAACGAAAGATCTCAGTTAAACTCATTGTATTAATGTCCTATATTATAACTTCTGGAAAGAACACGCACAATGACACATTCTGTAATATGTCACAGGCTACTGTATTTAGACTGACATATTTCATAACATATTCATGTGGGTGGGCATTATGTTATGTGTGAAATTATACATATTTGATACTGTAACTATGCTCAGTGGTTGACATGCTATCAGCCTCCTGTATCTCAAACCTGTGAGAAGACAAAGTTTTAAAAGTATCAGTTTCAGAACTGAGGTTTCACTCAAAGCTCTCACCTTCTCCTGGTGTGTCTTTTTCCTTCTCGAGGAGTGTCGAGAAAGGTGCAGATTTTTACATATTTGTAACATCCAGCAACACTGTATGACTGTCTGACAGGGTACCAGATGAGGAGCTAAAGTATATTCTCACCTCTCTCTGAAGCACAGATGCTAAAGCACAGACAGAGACAGCCACTGCTGAATGGAGAGAGAGGAACCAATGGAGCTGTACTGTAATATAACAGCCTCAAGTGTCCTTTTCCAGTTTGGTGCTCCAGAATTTACAGCCTCACCCCACCACCCAGGATAATGATAAGGTAGAGGATACATCTACACTACATGACCAAAAGTATGTGGATACCTGCTTGTCGAACATCTCATTCCAAAGTCATTGGAATGAATATGGAGTTGGTCCCCCCTTTGCAGCTATAACAGCCTCCACTCTTCTGGGAAGACTTTCCACTAGATGTTGGACCATTGCTGCGGGGACTTGCTTCCATTCAGCCACAAGAGCATTAGTGAGGTCGGGCATTGATGTTGGGCGATTAGGCCTGACTCTCAGTCGGCGTTCCAATTCATTCCAAAGGTGTTCGATGGGGTTGAGGTCAGGGCTCAGTGCAGGCCAGTCAAGTTCTTCCACACCGATCTCAACAAACCATTTCTTTATGGACCTCGCTTTGTGCACGGGGTCATTGTCATGCTGTAACAGGAAAGGGCCTTCCCAAAACCGTTGCCACAAAATTGGAAGCACAGAATCGTCTAGAATATCATTGTATGCTGTAGCTTTAAGATTTCCCCATACAAAACAGCCCCAGACCATTATACCTCCTCCTCCAAACTTTACAGTTGGCACTATGCATTGGGGCAGGTAGCGTTCTCATGGCATCCGCCAAACCAAGATTCGTCTGTCAGACTGCCATTTGGTGACGTGTGATTCATCACTCCAGAGAACGCGTTTCCACTGCTCCAGAATACAATGGCGGTGAGCTTTACAGCACTCCAGCCGACGTTTGGCATTGTGCATGGCAGTCTTAGGCTTGTGTGCAGCTGCTCGGCAATGGAAACCCATTTCATGACGCTCCCAACAAACAGTTGTTGTGCTGACGTTGCTTCCAGAGGCAGTTTGGAACTCGGTAGTGAGTGTTGCAACCGAGGACAGACGATTTTTATGCGCTTCAGTGCTGGGCGGAGCCGTTGTTGCTCCTAGACGTTTCCACTTCACAATAACAGCACTTACAATTGACCGGGCAGCTCTAGCAGGGCAGAAACTTTACCAAATGACTTGTTGAAAAGGTGGCATCCTATGATGGTGCCACGTTGAAAGTCACTGAGCTCTTCAGTAAGGCCATTCTGTGACCAATGTTTGTCTATGGAGATTCCATGGCTGTGTGCTCGATTTTATACACCTGTCAGCAACGGGTGTGGCTGAAATAGCCAAATCCACTAATTTGAAGGGGTGTCCACATACTTTTGTATTAATAGTGTATCGTAGTATACGATTCTGAGCTTTGCTTTCTTTACTTCAGTTGCTTTCTTTGCTTCATCATACATTATTTTTGCTGAAAGATATTGGTGTCATTGCATGATTTCTGCTGAGCATGTTTGGTGTAGGATATATGCTATGTATCATTTTGTAACTTTGTTTTTTATTGAGATGTCTCTCAAGTTATATCTTCCTAGAAGTTTAGGCACTAAAGATAAATATGTATACCATTATGGCACATCTCTCTAAAAACCACATGTTTAATTGATGAGTTTAGTTATGATTGACTCCACAATGAAATTAAAAATGGCTTATCTTTTCCGGGGTTTCAAAGCTTCTATGCTTTGAAAGATGAACCTGTTTTCTGGGGGTTTTGGCAGGGCATGACAATTTATTAAATGCATTTAATCTATTAAAGCTGTTCTGCATTACCTAAATGAAATCGTTAATGGGAAGCAGCCCTTCTGAATAAAGGCACATGGGGGAGCATGTACGCCACTAAAGTAAATGGACGTAAACAGTACCAGACAAGGGCATCTGACCATTTACCCTCCCGCCCACGGCCGGTTTGCATTGTGATGGTTTAATATCCTGAAACTCAATGCTGTTTAAGTGCTTTATGTTATGGTTGCACTGAGTAGAGTTAGGCACGGACCTGACTGAATGCAAAACTCAGCAAAATAAAGGAGGTGTAACTTTGAACTAGCCTACAGTATTATCCTCAATATAGAGGTTTATCGTTTAATGCTGGGCAATGCATATATATTCCTAGGGCTCCATCATCTTGTCTTGAATGTATTTCACTCTAAAATACATTGTTCTACTGTTAAAAATGTGGCACATACAGTGGGGGAAAAAAATGATTTAGTCAGCCACCAATTGTGCAAGTTCTCCCACTTAAAAAGATGAGAGAGGCCTGTAATTTTCATCATAGGTACACGTCAACTATGACAGACAAATTGAGAAAAATAATTCCAGAAAATCACATTGTAGGATTTTAATGAATTTATTAGCAAATTATGGTGGAAAATAACTATTTGGTCACCTACAAACAAGCAAGATTTCTGGCTCTCACAAACCTGTAACTTCTTCTTTAAGAGGCTCCTCTGTCCTCCACTCGTTACCTGTATTAATGGCACCTGTTTGAACTTGTTATCAGTATAAAAGACACCTGTCCACAACCTCAAACAGTCACACTCCAAACTCCACTATGGCCAAGACCAAAGAGCTGTCAAAGGACACCAGAAACAAAATTGTAGACCTGCACCAGGCTGGGAAGACTGAATCTGCAATAGGTAAGCAGCTTGGTTTGAAGAAATCAACTGTGGGAGCAATTATCAGGAAATGGAAGACATACAAGACCACTGATAATCTCCCTCGATCTGGGGCTCCACGCAAGATCTCACCCCGTGGGGTCAAAATGATCACAAGAACGGTGAGCAAAAATCCCAGAACCACACGGGGGGACCTAGTGAATGACCTGCAGAGAGCTGGGACCAAAGTAACAAAGCCTACCATCAGTAACACACTACGCCGCCAGGGACTCAAATCCTGCAGTGCAAGACGTGTCCCCCTGCTTAAGCCAGTACATGTCCAGGCCCGTCTGAAGTTTGCTAGAGTGCATTTGGATGATCCAGAAGATGATTGGGAGAATGTCATATGGTCAGATGAAACCAAAATATAACTTTTTGGTAAAAACTAAAATCGTCGTGTTTGGATGACAAAGAATGCTGAGTTGCATCCAAAGAACACCATACCTACTGTGAAGCATGGGGGTGGAAACATCATGCTTTGGGGCTGTTTTTCTGCAAAGGGACCAGGACGACTGATCCGTGTAAAGGAAAGAATGAATGGGGCCATGTATCGTGAGATTTTGAGTGAAAACCTCCTTCCATCAGCAAGGGCATTGAAGATTAAACGTGGCTGGGTCTTTCAGCATGACAATGATCCCAAACACACCGCCCGGGCAACGAAGGAGTGGCTTCATAAGAAGCATTTCAAGGTCCTGGAGTGGCCTAGCCAGTCTCCAGATTTCAACCCCATAGAACATCTTTGGAGGGAGTTGAAAGTCTGTGTTGCCCAGCGACAGCCCCAAAACATCACTGCTCTAGAGGAGATCTGCATGGAGGAATGGGCCAAAATACCAGCAACAGTGTGTGAAAACCTTGTGAAGACTTACAGAAAACGTTTGACCTGTGTCATTGCCAACAAAGGGTATATAACAAAGTATTGAGAAACTTTTGTTATTGACCAAATACTTATTTTCCACCATAATTTGCAAATAAATTCATTAAAAATCCTACAGTGTGATTTTCTGGATTTTTATTTCTCATTTTGTCTGTCATAGTTGACGTGTACCTATGATGAAAATTACAGGTCTCTCTCATCTTTTTAAGTGGGAGAACTTGCACAATTGGTGGCTGACTAAATACTTTTTTTCCCCACTGTACATGGTCTAACTTGCTCCAGGAGGCTTGGATCAATCACTAAAACAGCTCAATACTGCTCTATATTATTCTACTTCTCGCTCCCTTGTTCCTCATTATCTATGTTCTGGTAGCACTAAGCTGAATTGCTAAAGGCTTTGCGGGTGCATTACCATTTTATGCGGATGCCAATAGCATTTTCAGGGTAGAGTTACTGAGAGCCATAACTCGATGACTTACGGCCTAGTTGAACCAGGGTACAACAGCACAGTGCGTAGGTTGTGTACTAGGTTGAGTGTTGTACAGACAGGGAGTATATAGAGTGTGTCATAAACTCATGCTGGTTCAGATGTTAAATAGATAGGTGTCAAAACTGGTTAACCTCACGTCTATAAATTACTCATACTGAGTCTGCAGGAGACCATGATCTCTGTTATTCCCTTTCAATTCCTCAGTCTCAGTATGTCTGTCTGTCTCGTTTCTTAATCCTACCTCTGCTGTTACTGTATTCTTTACCAATTTTTTCATGAACCCCTTCAACCTTTTTCTAGTGCTTGGACAGATATCTCACTGCCTTGTGTCATCACAGGTTGCTCCTGGCAACATACTAGCAACAACCAAGATGCTGTAAAGCCTGCGCAGTCCTGGAGGTACCACTATGTTCCCTACAGGTGGAACATCTCCTGTGGTATTTGAGTGTTTTCCATACCCCTTTTCTATATGTTATATGGTCCGGCACATCAACAGATGACCAGGGTGACTGAGTGTGGGACATACCACCTTTGCAAGGGGGATTGTATTGAGGCGTCGTCCAACTGCCTTTGCTTAGCGATGGAGATAAGAGATGTCTACACACTTGACAACAACATGACAGACTTGGTGTGTTTGTGTCTTTGAGTTGAATTGTCCTAATGGTGATATTCTGTTAAGGAGAGACTGATCCCAGTCATGGCTCTGTTAGCACCTGGACCAGACTTATTGACAGACCTGTCAGCTAGCATCCTCACACTCATCTGTCAGATTTACAATTATAATGATACTGTAGTGTTTACAGAAATGCAATTACATTAATTGCAATTGCTGTTGTAAAGTGAGCATGCTGATACATAAGAAGTAGTTGACTATATGTAAATACATTTCCCCATAGTGATCATAGCGGCAGAAGTTATTCTTGACTACGTAACATGACCAGGAACAACCCTGGCCCTTTGTCAAAGCTTGAAACTGCATCCAGGATTGTTTTGGGGGTCAGATTACGTGTTCAGGAGAAAAAAGCTGTCTCTATGATTACAGAGTTGCCAAAGGGTTAAATGAGGTAACACATATTACTCTTGGATGACAGAGCATTTCTGTTTAAACTAATTAAGCCACACTCATAATATTCATTTAGACATGTCCTCTGCCTAATCCTCAAAAGCCCTATTCTGCATGCCTGTATAACAGTTGGCCATTTACACCGCCGCAATTCCAAGCATTTAACTACTATTCCCCCGGCAAATGTGAATTTCATTCTTCATCCAATAGCATAAAATCATTGTATCTGCTTTGATATGGCTGATTAAATGCGGCCCTGTGATGGCTTAACGAAGGAGTTTAATAGAAGAGTGATGGGAAGTATTTTGTTTTGGCTGATGTAAATTGAGGCTGGGTGGAATTTGGCACACATCAAATTATCATGCCTGGGATGAATGTGATGGAAACTATGTGACTGCAGATAGGTCCATATAGTCTACAATGACATATATATGGGTGATACCTATCTAGTATTTGTACCACTCAGTAGCCTATAGGAAAAGAGACAAGGATCTTAGGGAAGGGGTGCACAGCACCGGTCATTCAGAGCTGTACTGTATATTTTGTTTTAATCAGAGACTTCTACAACCAGGTGTCTACATTGGTCAATCAGTGGCATTAGCCAATCAGTGACATTACTGAATCAATTAAGTGTGTCCTGAAACCAGCAGGACTCAAGAACTAGAGTTGTGCACCCATGGGTTATAGACTTGTGAAGGGGCATATGTGACTCTAACTAATTCCTAACCTCCAAACAGGGAGTGTAATGTGCAGTCTTTGAGGAACAATGGGTTTGGTCCTCTGTTGGCTTGACTTCCTGACTGACTGGCTGGCTGACTGACTGGGGCTTGTAGCTGAACCCTCTGGAGTGTCTGAGGGGAGAGTAATGGTACCCATCTGTAGAGAACATATGGGACTCGGGAAGATGATTGCGGCCCGACACGATAAATAATGAGAAGCCTTTGTTTTAGTGAAATTACTCAATCAGAGGGGATTTGTCATGTAATGTGCACAATAAGCAATTGGAATCTTGCTAGCAGCCATGAGACCATTCATCAGAGCCGCAGTAGAACACATTAAACACAAGGAAAACATTGCCCATGTGTTATGTGATTATTAACATTAAAGCAGCTCTATGATAAGTAATGTTAAGAAACAGTTCAAGGTCTTGTATGAGATGTGAGCTTTGGGCACCGTCCAAATTAGTTTAACCCTGCATTAAGTCATTATAGTTGGGGCATGTGCAAAGCATTTAATCTAAACTAAGTGAGTGTGTGTTCCGCATGTACTGTATATTATGTGTGCTTTGGCTGTTAGTGTTGGTGTGTGTGTGTGTGCGTGTGTGTGTGTGTTTAGGTATGTGTGTGTTTTAGTGCATAAAACCTCATTGCCCTCTGATTACTAAAGGTCTAGAGTAATGTGATTCATGTTATGTGGGAAAATCAATGCCTTTATAGTTGTAAACACAATGAGCTGCCTGTCTATCTGTGCTAGTGATGTGTGACAGACACAGTAAAACAATAGTGTTGACGCACAAGTCAGCCTATTCCAGCACAGTTCTTCTATTCCCTGACTGCCGGCTCTGCTATTTGACCTTGCAGTTTGTTTAAATGGCTGATTAAACGCAGAACGGCAGCAAACACACAGACACACACACACACACACACACACACCAACACACACTGATTGTATCCACTCCATCTCTCTGTCCTTTTGACTTAAGTCATCAGTCTTCTATTGTTTTCTCATTATCCCCTCCCGTGTAAATGTGATGTCATATTGTTCTGCTGTCTGAAAGATAATGTCCATAGAAGTGGACTATGGATATGTGTGATTAGAAATTGTATTGCAAACAAAGAAACTATTGCCCTTTCACATATTAAAGCAGTCTGCTCTGGGCTTTGATACTGAACAATGCACCGGGAAACAAATGAATGGAAATTATATTCGATGTGTTCATATGTTGCTAATTTTCCACGGTGAACGCATGCTCACATACATATCACCAGGAAATGGCAACCTGTCAAGAGAATACGCTCCTAATGTGATTTGAAGTGTTTGGGGGACGCAGCAGCATGACACAAACTTCTTTATGTTTTCTTCCCTTACTATACACTCTTAGAACAAAGGGTTCCAAAAAGGTTATTTGCAGAGGGATAGGGTTCTATAAATAACCATTTGATCTAAGGAAACCACTTTGGAAGACAAGGGTTCTTTGTAAGGTGAACGGTTCTACCTAGAAACATTAAGATCCTAAGAAAGTTTTTGGAGGAAAAGGTTATTTGAAAAATGTTGGGAAGGCAATAAGGATTCGTTGGAAGACAAGAAGGGTTCTTTGGAAGGCAAGAAGGGTTCTACATACAATCATATATCATATTTCCCAGCAGGCTCTATTGCAAGCTGATGTTCAGAATTGTTTGTTTTAATGTCTGTGTTTTTACATGTACATTGATTGGTTGATAAATTGTATGCTATACAAAGATACACTACATGACCAAACGTTTGTGGACACCTGCACATCGAACATCTCATTCCAAAATCATGGGCATTAATATGGAGTTGGTCCCCCCTTTGCAGCTATAACAGCCTCCACTCTTCTGGGAAGGCTTTCCACTAGATGTTAGAACATTGCTGCGGGGACTTGCTTCCATTCAGCCACAAGAGCATTAGTGAGGTCGGGCACTGATGTTGGGGGAGTAGGCCTGGCTTGCAATCAGCGTTACAATTCATCCCAAAGGTGTTCGATGGGGTTGAGGTCAGGGCTCTGTGCAAGCCAGTCAAGTTCTTCCACACCGATCTCGACAAACCATTTCTTTACGGACCTCGCTTTGTGAACGGGGGCATTGTCATACTGAAACAAGAAAAGGGCCTTCCCCAAACTGTTGCCACAAAGTTGGAAGCACAGAATCGTCTAGAATGTCATTGTATGCTGTAGCGTTAAGATTTCCCTCCACTGGAACTAAGGGGCCTAGCCCGAACCATGAAAAACAGCCCCGCACCATTACTCATCCACCAAACTTTACAGTTGGCACTGTACGTTGGGGTAGGTAGAGTTTTCCTGGCATCTGCCAAACCCAGATTCGTCAGTCGGACTGCCAGATGGTGAAGCGTGATTCATCACTCCAGAGAACGCATTTCCACTGCTCCAGAGTCCAATGGGTGCGAACTTTACACCACTCCAGTCGACGCTTGGCATTGCGCATGGTGATCTTAGGCTTGTGTGCGGCTGCTCGGCCATGGAAACACAGTTCTTTTGCCGACGTTGCTTCCAGAGGCAGTTTGGAACTTGGTAGTGAGTGTTGCAACCGAGGACAGACACTTTTCACGCGCTACGCGCTTCTGCACTCGACGATCCCGTTCTGCGATCCATTCTGTGTGACCTACCACCTCACGGCTATACCGTTGTTGCTCCTAGATGTTTCTACTTCACAATAATAACAGTTACAGTTGACTGGGTCAGCTCTAGCAGGACAGAAATTTGATGAACTGACTTGTTGGAAAGGCTGCATCCTACGACAGTGCCACGTTGAAAGTCACTGAGCTCTTCAGTAAGGCCATTCTACTGCCAGTGTTTGTCTATGGCGATTGCATGGCTGTGTGCTCGATTTTATACACCTGTCAGCAACGGGTGTGACTGAAATAGCCGAACCTACTAATTTGAATGGTTGTCCAGATACTTTTGTATACATAGTGTATATAACATACATTATTCTGAACTAATCCATTCTGTTAGTAGTTGGATTTATTGCACACGTTACTGAGATGGCTGTTCCAGTTTAGATTAGGTAGTTGAGGTAATCTCAGTATTTAATATTCCCTACCCTGGCAGTCAATCTGAATGCAGGTTGCGGGTGATTAACATTTCTACTTCAAATCAAATCAAATTAAATATGAATGGTCACATACACATATTTAGCAGCTGTTATTGCGGGTGTAGTGAAATGCTTGTGTTCCTAGCTCCAACAGTGCAGTAGTATCTAACAATTCACAACAATACACACAAATCTAAAGTAAAAGAATGGAATTAAGAAATATATAAATATTAGATTGAGCAATGTCGGAGTGGCATTGACTAAAATACAGTAGAATAGAAAACAGTATATACATATGAGATGAGTAAAGTAGGGTGTAAACATTATTAAAGTGGCTAGTGATCCGTTATTAAAGTGACCAATGATTTCAAGTCTATGTATATAGGACAGCAGCCTCTAAGATGCAGGGTTCCGTAATTGGGTGGAAGCCGGCTAGTGATGGCTTTTTAACAGTCTGATGGCCTTGAGATAGAAGCTGTTTTACAGTCTCTCGGTCCGAGCTTTGATGCACCTGTACTGACCTCGCCTTCTGGATGATAGCGGGTTGAACAGGCCGTGGCTCGGGTGGTTGATGTCCTTGATGATCTTTTTGGCCTTCCTGTGACATCGTGTGCTGTAGGTGTCCTGGAGGGCAGGTAGTTTGCCCCCGGTGATGCGTTGGGCAGACCGCACCACCCTCTGGAGAGCCCTGCGGTTGCGGGCGGTGCAGTTGCCATACCAGGTGGTGATACAGCCTGACAGGATACTCTCAATTGCACATCTGTAAAAGTTTGTGAGGGTTTTATCGGTCAAGCCATATTTCTTCTGAGGTTGAAGAGGTGCTGTTGGATATCCCAACTCTGGCTGGATTCCAATATGAATTACAAATCACTTTGCAAGCCAGCATAATGTGACTTGCAGGCCTGAGGTGGCCTGTAAACCAGGTTTTTCCTAACACCAGTGTTAGGGTATAACTAGGCCTAGTTATTCAGGGAAGTCAGGAACCAATATACACAATCAGTTAGGAAAGCAAAGGCTAGCTTTTTCAAACAGAAATTTGCATCCTGTAGCACTAACTCCAAAAAGTTTTGGGACACTGTAAAGTCCATGGAAAATAAGAGCACCTCCTCCCAACTGCCCACTGCACTGAGGCTAGGAAACACTATCACAACCGATAAATCTACAATAATCGAGAATTTCAACAAGCATTTTGCTACGGCTGGCCATGCTTTCCACCTGGCTACCACTACCCTGGCCAATATGGTAATATTTTATGTATCATTAAGGAAAATGTTGGGAAATGTCAAAGGTAAAATATAGTAAACATGATTTACATTTTATAATCCAGATGCATGTCTAAATAAGGAATATAGCCAATACAGTGTGTAAACATGCTTTAATGAATGTATGTATATTATTTTTTAAAGTGTCTGAGCCACACCACCAATATAATGAGATAAGGGAAAGAGGCAAAAGTGCCCATGGTCTTTTGGAGTAAACAACATGTGTTGTTGGATAATAGTGGCGTGGCAAAGATAATAGTGGCGTGGCAGTTAAAGATGTTAATCAGTTATCTTAAGGGGAGTAGCTTTGTATGCTATGTAAACATGACTGTGCGTTTGTGTGTATAAAAGAGATTTCTGAGCCAGAAAGAGACAGCCGTTCCATGGAGTGGCTCGGCTTTGTTACGCAAATAATAAAGTCTAATTTTTGGATTCACAAGCTCCAGTCTCTTGAGAGATATTTTTGAGTTGACTACTTTTGAGTCAAATATTTCTACGACACCACCAGCTCTGCACCCTCCGCTGCAACTTGCCCATGCCCCCCCCCCCCCCCTGCTTCTCCTTCACACAAATTCAGACAGCTGATGTTCTGAAAGAGCTGAAAAATCTGTACCCCTACAAATCAGCTGGGCTAGACAATCTGGACCCTTTCTTTCTAAAATTAGCTGCCGAAATTGTTGCAACACCTATTTCTAGCCTGTTCAACCTCTCTTTCGTAACGTCTGAGATCCCCAGAGATTGGAATGCTGGATGCATTTTTAAAGGCAAATTCTAGGAAGATATATATATATATATATATATATTTTTTTTTTTTTTTTTTTTTTTTCTTTTTTTTTTTTTTCTTATCGGGTTCAAGTCCGGGCTCTGGCTGGGCCACTCAGACATTCAGAGACTTGTCCCCGAAGCCACTCCTGTCTTGTCTTGGCTGTGTGCTTAGCGTCGTTGTCCTGTTGGAAGGTGAACCTTCGCCCCAGTCTGAGGGCCTGAGCGCTCTGGAGCAGGTTTTCATCAAGGATCTCTCTGTACTTTGCTCCATTCATCTTTCCCTCGATCCTGACTAGTCTCCCAGTCCCTGCCGCTGAAAAACATCCCCACAGCATGATGCTGCCACCAATATGCTTCACCGTAGGGATGGTGCCAGGTTTTGTCCAGACGTGACGCTTGGCATTCAGGCCAAAGAGTTCAATCTTGGTTTCATCAGACCAGAGAATGTTGTTTCTCATGGTCTGAGAGTCTTTAGGTGCCTTTTGGCAAACTCTAAGTGGGCTGTCATATGCCTTTTACTGAGGAGTGGCTTCCGTCTGGCCACTCTACCATAAAGGCTTGACTGGTGGAGTGCTGCAGAGATGGTTGTCCTTCTGGAAGGTTCTCCCATCTCCACAGAGGAACCCTAGAGCTCTGTCAGAGTGACCATCGGGTTCACCTCCCTGACCAAGGCCCTTCTCCCCCGATTGCTCAGTTTGGCCGGGCGGCCAGCTCTAGGGATAGTCTTGGTGGTTCCAAACTTCTTCCATTTAAGAATGATGGAGGCCACTGTGTTCTTGGGGATCTTCAATGCTGCAGACATTTTTGGGCACCCTTCCCCAGATCTGTGCCTCAACACAATCCTGTCTCTGAGCTCTACGGACAATTCCTTCGACCTCATGGCTTGGTTTTTGCTCTGACATGCACTGTCAACTGTGGGACCTTATTTAGACAGGTTTGTGCCTTTCCAAATCATGTCCAATCAATTGAATTTACTACAGGTGGATCAATGGAGACTGTATGCATCTGAGACTCAATTTCGAGTCTCATAGCAAAGGGTCTGAATACTTATGTAAATTAATGTGCAAACATTTCTACAAACCTGTTTTCACTTAGTCATTATGGGATATTGTGTGTAGATTGCTGAGATTATTATTATTTTTAATCCATTTTTGAATAAGGCTGTAACGTAACAAAATGTGGAAAGGGTCAAGGGGTCTGAATACTTTCCGATGTGATATGTGTGGCACGTAATAATTACAATTTCATCACATTTATTTTCTGACACATTCCACATATACAGTAGCTCAAAGAAATAATACTGTCACTGTGTTGATACCTAGGGAACAATAGGTGACCATTTGGCAGGTATGAATTCAATACAAATCTGAGAGAGATAAATGTATGTGTGTGGCATATAATTACCATTACATTACATTCACTGCTAGACACATTAGACAGAGCTACAATATACATCACATAAATACTAGACATATTTATATCCAAGAAAATGCATGGATAACATCATGACTGGGAGAAATTATTTTAATAGAGAGAGAGAGGGAGTCTGTGGTTGTAATCCACAGTGATAACAGAGAAGTAATTTAACAGACACACCAAAGTGAATAGAAAGCCTTATCCTCATGCATATGTAAAACTGTGATGGCAGAGATACAGCACTAAGCTGTATTACCTGCCCATGTGCAGTAAGTAGAGAAGGAATTACTGCAATGTGTGTGTGTGTGCACACAGTGGCGTCATGCCCATAGGGGGCACAAAGGCACGTGCCCCTTCAGATTAGAGTCCTGCATCAGGTCGGATACCCACGGATCCCTGCAGGTGAGCCGCAAAAAAATCAGTTGGCAGGTTAAATTAAAACATTTTTTTCAACCCATGGGTCAGCATGCGGTTCAGAACAATTACATTGCGGTTCGGTAACATTTTAAATCAAGATAATACACTTTTTAAAAACCCAGGAGCTTTTTGTGTCGCTTTGTATTGCGAATTCCATTATGTGAGCGGAGAGGCAGACATAAGGCTACCAGCCACGCATGTATTGAGAGTGTGTAGAGCCGGGAACTGTCCCCTATTTGTGTGGTGCTGAAACAATAAAACATTTCCACTCGCAGAGCTTATGTTCCTTATCCCCATGTGAGAATATGACACGTTGCCAAGTTTACTTTCCATGGATAGCCTAGCTCACGCAAAAATGGCTAGCGAAAATGGCTAACATAGGCCTAACTGGAGAAATACAAAGAAAGGTTATGATAAGGAAATAGGCTACATCACCATTATGGAAACAGGTGCTGCGGGAGTAAATCCCCAGTTTGGAAGGACAACAATGCGGTAGATGGATACACAGCCTGCACAAAGTGCAAGCAGGTAGGCCTATTTGTTTTCAATAATTCAGGCTTTCATTCGCTAGACCATGCGCAGGCCATATAAAGTGTAAACGGCTGTGGCTGGTAAAAGTTTGAGTAGCCTACTAAATAAATGTAGCTTATTTTTTAAGGCTTTATTTGCTTCTGGGAATGGTTTATTTAAGTTTTATTAGGTCTAAACTATTTGATTATCTAAACAATATTGAATATACAGGTATTGTTCTGTTATGTCGGCTATAGGCTTTCATTAGGTAAGGCTAATTAGAAGGCTCAAAGCGATTTGAATGACGCAAAATAAAGATATATCATTCTTCATTAATGGCATGGCTTCCTTTTATCCAAATGTTGAATAGACATGCAGAAAAATGTATTAATGCAAGGAAGGGGAATATTAATAATAGCCTAATAATAATAATAAAGCCTACTACTCTGGAGATTTAAAAACAATAAATTGATGTTACATGGTGGGTAATGGATTGGCGGAGAAAAATCTGTCCTGATGTCGGGTATCAGGTGGGGCTCGGAATGAATGTGGCCAGCGTGGGGGGGGGTGCATCACCAAAAATCACGTGCCGGACTCAGATACCTCAGATTTGTCCAGTTTTTCTATTTTTCAGATGTTAAATTAATTACGCAACTTTATTTTGAAGCCCACGTTTAATCAGAATGATTTATAAAACCGATGTTAGTGGTATTTTGCGGAGGAGGCACACTGACTGGACCAGGCAAAGAGTCCCCCCCAACCCCTCCTATTTTCCAAAGTAAATGGTTCCTTCCAAGGTGCACAGAGCAAAGAGATGCCTAGGCAGGACGCTAGATACTCTAGTGCGTGCAGTATCGTCAGTGGAGGAAGAGAGAGAGAGTGTAGTGACACACAGCGTTTGTTTTGATTTTAGCTGCTGGTGATGGGCAGGAGGTATGTTTGTACCTCCTGCCGAGTGGCGCAGTGGTCCGAGTGGCGCAGTGGTCTAAGGCACTGCATCGCAGTGCTAGCTGTGCCAGTAGAGATCCTGGTTCGAATCCAGGCTCTGTCGTAGGCGGCCGTGACCGGGAGACCCATGGGGCGGCGCACAATTGGCCCAGGGTAGTGGAGGGAATGGCCGGCAGGGATGTAGCTAAGTTGGTAGAGCATGGTGTTTGCAACGCCAGGGTTGTGGGTTCAAATCCCACGGGGGGCCAGTATGAAAAATAAAAAAAATAATGTATGCACTCACTAACTGTAAGTCGCTCTGGATAAGAGCGTCTGCTAAATAACTAAAAATTTAAATGAATGTGATCAAGCTCTGTAGCCTCTTGATTAATAAATCAAACAAATCTGTTTTCTTGTCTCTCTGTAATACTAGCCATCTATCAATTTTATGAAGTTGGCTTTAGCTAGCGAGCTTGATAGGTTCCCAATCTCCCAACCCCATAACTAGCTACCAAGCCATCTCAGGCTATCAATCCAATTAGAGTAGCTTTTCTAACTATCTTAGCTGGCATGCCAAGGTTGCTAGACTTTAGAAAAGTTATTATCAATGTGCATCATTAATTAAAATGACAATTGAACAGGTAAAGAGGTATACTTAGATAAGTTATGCAGAATAATAGACATATTTTGTACATAGGCATAATGATTATGGCTCTAGATTGTAGGAAAAAGCTGTTTCAGGTGTTTGAAAAATGCAAAATTCTCCAACTTCCTGAGGGGGGCACAACACCCCTTCGGACCACCCTCTAAAATAATGGGTGCATGATGCCCCTGTGTTTGTGTGTGTGTGTGTGTGTGTGTGTGTGTGTGTGTGTGTGTGTGTGTGTGTACATGTACATGTATTTTTTCAACAATCATCTGTGCATGGTTAAGATTGAACTCAACTCCAATCAGGATAGTATAACTGTGTGTGTCTCGCCTTTACATTTGTGAAGCATGGTGTTTGGTGTTGCCATATTGAATTTAATTAACTAACTGGCTTTGGTTTGTCTTCCCTTTCTTACTCTGGACAATGACACAAAGAGGTCATTCCTCAGGTGATACTTTGCCTTACACCTCACAGAGCGCACACACTGTACTGTACTGTAATTGGGGTTGACACAGGCCCATATACCATTCATTTTGTTGGAGCAGCCAGACATATTGGGAGCTAACACCAACCATGTGTGTTTGGGAGAAGCAGCCGTTCCAGATGGGGAGTGCTTGGCCCACTCAAGCCTCTGTGCTCCCCTCTGTAGGTTTTAATAGAAATGGGAACCCCTGGGAAAATGTAAAAGCCTCAGTCCCCTGTGAATAGGAGGCTAGAGAGCACTTAAAGGAAAACTCCACCCAAAAACTACAGTTGAAGTCGGAAGTTTACATACACTTAGGTTGGAGTCATTAAAACTAGTTTTTCAACCACTCCACAAATTTCTTGTTAACAAACTATAGTTTTGGCAAGTCGGTTAGGACATCTACTTTGTGCATGACACAAGTCATTTTTCCAACAATTGTTTACAGACAGATTATTTCACTTATAATTCACTGCATCACAATTCCAGTGGGTCAGAAGTTTACATACACTAAGTTGACTGTGCCTTTAATCAAGCTTGGAAAATTCCAGAAAATGATGTCATGGCTTAGAAGCTTCTGATAGGCTAATTGACATCATTTGAGTCAATTGGAGGTGTACCCAGGGGCGGTGTGTTCATTAGGGCGATATGGGCGACGCACTGCCAAACGGGAAAAGGAAGGGATTTTTTTTCTAATCAATTATATCACGGCAACAGTAGTTATTAGTGTTCTAATCTAGACGTCTGATCTGCCACTAAATGTCCAATCAGGCTAAAGTCGTGCTTTCTACTAAAGGGGGAAAGTCCTACACCCGAGGATTTTCCAAAAATTGGGCTGTCAAAGACCCACATGGATAGCTGTTTGAGATTGTCTGCTTTGGGGAGAGTGAACATTGCCACTCAACTGGATGAGGGATACAGGCTAGCTGTCCGCCGCCACAACGATGAGGTTAGCAAGAACCGCCACATCCTCAGCCGGCTAATCCAGTGTGTGAAGTTTTGCGGAGTGTTTGAGTTAGCTTTGCGAGGCAAAGATGAAACGGAGGGCTCCACCAACCCTGGTATTTTTCTTGGACTTGTCAACTTTGTGGCACAATTAGATGAGGTGTTTGATGACCATCTTAAAAATGCTAAAGTTTTCAAGGGCACATCAAAGACCATTCAAAACAAGCTACTGGAGTGTATGCTAGCGGTCATGAGGGAACATATTGTGGAGGAGGTGAAGTCGGCGAACTTCGTAGCTATCCAAGCTGACGAGACCACGGACGTTTCTACACAGACACAGCTGGTGCTTGTGCTGAGGTACATAGATAGCAAGAAGATTTTATTTTTTTCCTGGGGCTTTTTCACAAAATCATGCCCCACGTCGACATTCTGTACCAGAAGCTACAGAAGAAGGACATCGATGCTGTCTTCATCAAACGTGCCCTCGACAGCTTCACAAGGAGTGTGCAGGCCATAAGGTAAGATTAAACAATATCATTCGATCTTTCTCAAAGCAGAGCTTTATTTGAAAATGTATGCATGAAAGGAGACATCATCATATTTACAAATCTATACAATTGGCCAGAATATGGTTGTTCATTTTTACAAAGCCATACAGATAGCTGTGTTTACCTTTTCTAGAAATTATTTTCAAATTCTGTTTTCAGGCAAAATGTCTATCACTGTTCATTTTCACAAATCTATACAAGAGGGAAGAATATGGAAGTCTATAAAAATTTCTTATTACCAATAACTTGCATCAATGTTTTCAGTAGCCTCTATCAAAAGCTCCTGCTTGCTTGTTGTGAATTATGCTCAGGTGCACATATTTCCAATTCAACCATGAGGCCTTTTTGAAGCAAGTAATGTGTATATCAGTATTGACTTATATGCTGCCCCTGTCTTCATGTTGTTGCTGGACATATCTTTTTTTAAATGTGTGTAGGTCACCTAAATCATCAGAAAAATTGCCCCCCCTGAGATTTTTTTCAGGAGCCGCCACTGGGTGTACCTGTAGATGTATTTCAAGGCCCACCTTCAAACTCAGTGCCTCTTTGCTTGACATCATGGGAAAATCAAAAGAAATCAGCCAAGACCTCAAAAAAAACATTATAGACCTCCACAAGTCTGGTTCATCCTTGGGAGCAATTTCCAAATGCCTGAAGGTACCACGTTCATCTGTAAAACAACAGTACGCAACTATAAACACCATGGGACCACGCAGCCGTCATACCGCTCAGGAAGGAGATGCGTTCTGTCTCCTAGAGATGAACGTACTTTGGTGCGAAAAGTGCAAATCAATCCCAGAACAACAGCAAAGGACCTGGAGGAAACAGGTACAAAAGTATCTATATCCACAGTAAAACAAGTCCTATATCGACATAACCTGAAAGGCCGCTCAGCAAGGAAGAAGCCACTGCTCCAAAACCGCCATAAAAAAGCCAGACTACGGTTTGCAACTGCACATGGGGACAAAGATGGTACTTTTTGGAGAAATGTCTTCTGGTCTGATGAAAGAAAAATGGAACTGTTTGGCCATAATGACCATCGTTATGTTTGGAGGAAAAAGGGGGTTGCTTGCAAGACGAAGAACACCATCCCAACCGTGAAGCACGGGGGTGGCTGCATCATGCTGTGGGGGTGCTTTGCTGCAGGAGGGACTGGTGCACTTCACAAAATAGATGGCATCATGAGGAAGGAAAATTATGTGGATATATTGAAGCAACATCTCAAGACATCAGTCAGGAAGTTAAAGCTTGGTCGCAAATGGGTCTTCCAAATGGACAATGACCCCAAGCATACTTTCAAATTGTGGCAAAATGGCTTAAGGACAAGAAAGTCAAGGTATTGGAGTGGCCATCACAAAGCCCTGACCTCAATCCTATAGAAAATGTGTGGGCAGAACTGAAAAAGCGTGTGCGAGCAAGGAGGCCTACAAACCTGACTCGGTTACACCAGCTCTGTCAGGAGGAATGGGCCAAAATTCACCCAACTTAATGTGGGAAGCTTGTGGAAGGATACTCGAAACATTTGACCCAATTTAAAGCCAATGCTACCAATACGAATTGAGTGCATGTAAACTTCTGACCCACTGGGAATGTGATGAAATAAATACAAGCTGAAATAAATCATTCCCTCTACTATTATTCTGACATTTCACATTCTTAAAATAAAGTGGTGATCCTAACTGACCTAAGACAGGGAATTTCTACTAGGATTAAATGTCAGGAATTGTGAAAAACTGAGTTTTTAAATGTATTTGGCTAAGGTGTATGTAAATTTCCGACTTCAACTGGCATTTGTTTCATTATTCCACAAGTTGATCTGACTCTGGGGAAGTAGATAAAGGGCCTCATTGCCAAGTCCCAAAGTAATACTTTAAGGTGACAGCAAATCATCATTGTTTATGCAGATGAAAAAACCTTGCAAAGGCTTCTGGGATGATCTACTGTATCTCCATGAGGGAAAAGACCATACCAAAAACAAAGTCACCTCCCCCAAACCAATTCATATACTACTTTTCCCCACCTCTTTTGGAACAAGTGATCTAGTCATTTCCTGTTTTACATGGAGCCATGTAGAAATTTGATGTGTCAATTCATCATCTTTCACTGACCAGAATGTGAATGATTGTACATGTCATGATGTATGCCTTTGCACATAAGCCATTTTCCATCACCAATTTAATTTCTAGAAAGCTGATGTCTGCAGCATAAAATCAAATTTTATTTGTCACATGCGCCGAATAAAACAGGTGTAGACCTTACCGTGAAATACTTACTTACAAGCCCTTAACCAACAACACAGTTCAAGAAATAGAGTTAAGAAAATATTTACTAAATAAACCAAAGTAAAAAATAAAACAATTATGTTCATGTGTGCAAGGGATCTTCAATGGTCTTTCAAATGTAGTCTAATAATATTTAAAATGTTACATATCTTCATATGTTTAAGATATCTTATATGCTCTACAAATGTTGGTCTAATAATAATTTAAATGTTACATATCACTTTTAAGTACACACACACCATTCTCTAGAAACTGGACCCTAATCAGAGAGTTGACATCTGTGGTCATATAAGTCCCGCCTCCTGGGTCAGGTTCTACCTGATATTACAGCATATGTTAAATAACCCTGTTTCATAACCCTAAGTTCTGCCCTCTCATAAATCAGACCTTTTTGACAGAATGTATTACTCATATGGACCACTAGCACATGTCCTGGGCACTTCATGTAGATATGAAATGATTGAATAGGTGCAATCAATATAGTAATAGCTACATTTTCAGAAAACCTTGGATTTGAGTGTGACCCAAGGGACCGAAGAGACACCTACTGTTGTGTTTTTCAGGCCATGGCTGTCGTCATGTTTACTGACGACTGTTGATGTCTTGATTCTGACTCATTCTCATCATGACACAAGAATCAGAGAGGCAGTGACGGAAATAAACAGACTGATTGACGAGAAACAGAGGAAGGAGAGAAAAAAAGAAAGGAAGAGAGAGAGTGAGAGAGAGACTCATAAATGTCACCAGAACTTCTTGATCAGGATGTGAAGGGAGGAAAATAGGGAGGGAAAGAGAAAAATAAGTAGTGCAACAGACTGGACTGTTCTGCTCCTCATGTCAAGACCGATGTGATGGTGCTTATCAGATGGTCACTGCGTCAGTGTAACTCGTCTCCTCTTGTCCCTCCGCTCTCCCCGTCCCTCACTCTTTTTCTCCCTCACTCATGTCCTCACACTCCGGTCCCGTGGGAATCAGAGTTTGATTAGCTGCTCTGTGGTGCGATGGGAGGGGACGTGGACACGGACTGTTCTTCCTCTCACTAATGTGATGTCTCAGCTGCCAGCTTGCGGATCAGGTCCAGTCACGCAGCCACGGCTACGTCAATTCCCTCTGACACACGCTCCAGCCGCTAATTGAGCATTACCACCTCTCTGGCCCCCAATTATACACCCATTCTGAGAGGAAATAAATGAATATGCTGCATGTGTGTCTGTGTGGCTGGTTGTCTTTAGACCTTCTGTTGGTTTGTAGGAGTACTTTCAGAAAGTACACAGACAAAAGAGTGGTTGTCACTGTTATGGACAGTAAAATAGTAGATTAGTGACACTGGTAGACATGGCGCCCAAACTAAAAACGATCCAAACGAAGTTCTGGAAAAACCTAAAACGTTTTGATGATAATCTGCTGTCAGAGATACTGAAATCTACAACGTTTTTTGACTTGGGTTTAGGAGAAAGCTAAACAAAGCCAGTTAATGACTTCACAATTCCTTTGTAAAGAGTCAAACTCCCGTCTGAGGATGACAGACCACAAAAGACAGAAGTCAAGGACTGAGACGGAGTTACAATGAAACAGGAGAAAGCTCCCTCTACACACAGACAGCAGTGTGACCAGAGACCTGCTCAGTACGTGACCAAACAGAGAAGCACACAGTCACACTAACATCAACACAAACCTGATATGTGACAATCTGTGAGGATTTCATCCCAATGTCACAAATGAGGCAGGAAGAGGAAACCAAATATCCCCAACTTCAGACAGTGTTATGACATGGGGAAGTTCAGGCTAATTTAGAAGATTGATGAAGCCTCTTCTTTTCCACTGTGTAAGTGTGTGAGTCATGTGTGAGGTCACCCTAGTTTACAGTAGGCTACGAAGTTATGTCACTTGATCTAACATGAATATAGGAAATGTGAGATTGTCTTCTGTATCATTTGTTGTCAAAATGAGAACATTATTACATTATTTTGAGGGGGACATTTCACACATCCAAATCACATTTTATTCATAACATTCCTCATGAACAACAGGTGTAGACTAACAGTGAAATGCTTACTGATACCGATTTTTTAAAACGTTGATAGAGATGTCAAAACATCAGTTCTGACATCCTGGCTACCTTATACAGTGGCCATTCACTTTAACTGAGTACATCACTAAAGCAGTCATAAGGAAGCAGTAGCCGAGCCCATAATAAAACACTGAGGCAAGACTAATCTGATGTAGTAAACCACATGTCATGTTTAGTCAGGGTTATTGTGTGAAGGGGTCAAAGGTCATCCAAACTAATAGGAGGATGGGGAGAGAACAACTTCCTGTGATGGCAGAGAGGACGAATGAGAAAGCATGAAGATGAGAGGAATATGATAATAATTGTGAGCTGGGGCCAAAATCGCTGACTTGGTTCATTAAGGGAGATAGATGTGTCTGCTCTTATGTCCGTTCAGCTCTAAACACTGTCATTTCTTAATAGGAATTACCTTTTTTGTCTGTGTTTCTCATACTGGGCTTGTCGAGTCCTGGAGACTGTGCTCACCTCAGCAGAAAAACAGGGAGAAAGACTCTGCCACAGTCCCCACTGTACAAACATTACTTTTATGTTGGTTAAAATGTATGGATCGACAATCATGAGCCTCGCTGTTAAATGACTATTACTATCTTTTGGGAATTCATAAAGTCTATGGTCGTCTAGACTGTGTCATAGCAGTGTTTGTGTGCGTGCATGCATGTGCATGTTTTTACATTACTGTCTGTGTTCCCTTTGTCTTTGAAGGCTCTCACCTTCACTGTGCTCATTAAACAGACAAATGTGAAAGGAACGTAATGCTAACAATTGAATACCACTATTGTGTTATTTCTCTTTAATATCCCTGTTGGCGGAAATAATCAGTTTGTTCAAGAGCAAAAGCATTGTAGCACGGCTAGAACTAAAGTAATTTAAGGAGATAAAACTCTAGTTTGCATCGAGATTGAATGCAATAAAAACAAGGACTAACACACACACAAATGGTGCACGCACACAGGTTCACACACGCAAACACGCACACACACGCACAAACGCTCACGCACACACACAGCAGTGGAAATGAGTTACAGGGGGAAGCGTATTAATGGTGGTGGGTTTTATGAGAAGCAAATTCAGTTCTAAGCATTTCTCCCCAAGCCTTCGGAATTCAAGTGATTGCACCATTCATCTTATTTAGTGATGCTCTCTTACTCTGTCCCTCCACTAAACAGTTCTAGAGTGAGTCAATGCTCACATAATTCAGATATACCAGTACTTTTAAGAACCAGCGCTATTCTCTCAGATCATATCAGTCACATTTTGAAGAAAGCTTTGAGAAAAATGTATACTATATAGGCAGGCTAACAGAAGTGATGTCACCAATGCCCAATAATGTGTCCTAGAGAGAGTAGAGTACATTAAAGTAGAGCGAGAGAGCAAGACATAACACAGAGGTGTGAATAAGACAGAGGGTGGATGGCTCTTGCTCATTACACCCCTCACATCCCCTCCTCCCCTTTCCCTCCCCCTCTGTGTCGTCACTCTTCTCTCTCTTCAAAGACAGGCTGGAATTACAGCCCATAATGTCGACCTCACAACACATCCATAATGAATGAAGGTCTACTTTAATGACCGGACCTGTCAGAGGCTAGCCTGGCCTCCCTCTTCTCAGTGCCCAGACACGGGCCTCTGCAGGCGGGATAATGATTTCACATCTGGCCCTTCGGGGTCCAAGGGCCTTGAAGAAGACCCATTCCCTGTTAGCTTTAATTATACACATGTTAAATGCTCTGACCAGTGATACATAACACAGGTTAGGATGAGATGCACAGGCTGGATGTCCACAGGCTCGTAACTAAAAGGTGAGAGAGAGAGAGAGAGAGAGAGAGAGAGAGAGAGAGAGAGAGAGAGAGAGAGAGAGAGAGAGAGAGAGAGAGAGAGAGAGAGAGAGAGAGAGAGAGAGAGAGAGAGAGAGAGAGAGAGAGAGAGAGAGAGAGAGAGGAGTAAATATGGAATTCAGATTCATATTTTAATACACCGCAGTGGAAGAAGTTTGCGCTTCAACAAAAACCTTCCAGAATGGCAAAATCTCACTGTAGACCCCAAGGCATTTTTAACTCAAATACTTCTAGTAAGTTGAACTCAAAGTCAATGAAAATAAATAGCTGAAATATATTTAATGAGAACATAAGTCTAGGAACTCACTTGGTGAAGGGCAGAGGACTGAAAATGAACAAATTCAACAACCATGTCACAAACAAATACAGTTATGGGTGGTAACTCTACAATTCACTCGAAAAGGCAAGGCACACTGGGAGATTATAGTGGAGGCATGTCTTAGTCGGGGCATTACTCAAACTGTCTGGACCCCCTACAGGGTCACAGTGACTCTATCGGTTTGAGTAATGACTACAAAATCACTTCATGTAACTGTACTCAGATATGTTCAGTGCAACTGGTTTCCTCAAAAGTTTTGAGTAACATTGGGGGCACATTGGGGTTTACAGTGAGGGAAGACGGGAGAGGGGAGAGAGGGCGGGGGCACTGCTGTCTTACAAGTCTAATCAACTACGTAAATGTGTCTCATGTCCCAACCGCTCTGTGCTCTCTCTGAGCTGTAGGATAAAGCCAACACAGAGGAAGACAGATCTCTGTTCTCTCTGAGCTCTAGGCTAAAGACAACACAGAGGAAGACAGAACGCTTCTGAACTCTCACTTTTTGAGTGTAGTTAACTAACTGTTTGTTATTTACTGATAATTTTTCAGTTAATGCTAATTGATAACATTTATTTAATCAGTTTCCTAAAATTGTTTAAGTAAACTTACAGATACATTTGAGTAATGGTACATTATAGTTAAATTATAGTTTCTAAGTAAGGTGGACTTTGCTAAACTCCAACATTTCAAGTATTGCAACTTATACTTATTAAGTGACTGACTTTAAAAAGATTATGCAGTATTCACTCCGCTATATTGATTTCATTTAACTAGTGTTTTTTATTTATAGAGAAATCAAAATAACTAAGTTGATTTACATGAACATTTGATGTATACCTTACTCAAAAAACTGCATTTGTATTAATAATATGAAGACAGTACTGCTCACCTCAGCTATTTAAGTTTCTTAACTTAATTTTTTTGAGATAATCAGTTTCCTCAACAAACAAAAATATTTGTAGCCAGACCTTATCCGGTTTTAGAGTGTGGCTTATAAGCTGCCAACTCATACATGGGAAGGTTCCTCAGTCGTCACTACAACAGGTAATTATAGAGCTGACAAATGGAAACTACTTAGCCAAATATGGCATAAACATGATGTTTAATTGAGCGCTAACATGGTACTTAAACATACATGGTTCGATCTGGTCAACAACTCAGGTTTCAGAATGTCTTGGTTTGCGACTTCACTGGTCCAGAATTAGCAGCTAGAGGAATTTCTCTGTCAGCTTGTCCGTTTTCAGTGTGGTTTCTGATTTCTGAACTGGAGTGTGGATTCCAACACAGTACATACATTCTGCTGATTCACATTGCATGCATATCATATATAGAATATACTGGATAAATATATTGGGTTATAATTATTAAGGATATATTGCTTCAAATCGTGGTCTTCTAAAAAGAGAGAGAGAGAGAGAAGGAGAGAGAGAGAGAGAGAGAGAGAGAGAGAGAGAGCGAGAGAGGGAGAGAAGGAGAGAGAGATATCTATCACTCTAATGGCTGTGGCCCATCATCTCTTGTTATTTACAGGACATTCAGACCAGTGACCTGCTAGTACCGTTAGCATCTGTTGATTGGACATATAGAAGTTGACAGACTTTGACATGAGCCCAGGGTCCATATTCATCTCAGAGTAGGATTGCTGATCTAGGATCAGGTTTTCTGTTTAGATCAAAATGAGTAACATTACATGGATATAGGGGACCAGACACTAGATCAGCTAGATCAGCTATCTAGAACCTAAAAGGTTTTTTCGGCTGTCCCGATAGGAGAACCCTTTGAAGAATCCTTTTTGGTTCCAGTTAGAACACTTTTGGTTCCAGGGAGAACCATTTTAGGTTCCATATAGGACGCTTTCCACAGAGGGTTCTACATGGAGCCAAAAATGGTTCTCCTATTATATGGGGACAGATGGAGAACCCTTTTGGAACCCATTTTTCTAAGAGTGTACTCCGAGAAGCTTTATGAATACAGGCCCAGGCGCTAATTTAGCCTCACGAGACAAAGCATTATTAGTCTGAAGTGAATGCCATCATTTGCGGTCAGATGTCAACCCATAGCAGTGATAATGTACATAAAAGGTCCAAGCAGTTGTTTAAACTCTTAAAAATAAAGGAACCAAATAATGTTATTGAGAGTGATGCCATAGGGAAACCATAAATGGGATGGTTATTTGAAGAACCATATAAAAATCCCAAACCAGAAGTGTTTCAGCCCTCCAGGACCGGAATTGAATAGCCCTGCTGACTGGAGCTGGACCCGACGACGGTGGATCAATCCGTACAGGCTCCGGACTGGATCCGCTGACTGGAGTTGGACCGGACCCCGGTGGAGCGGATTGCTCTGGCTCCGGAGTGGAGCAGCTGACCGGTGCCGGACCAGGCACAGGTGGAATAGGCACGGGCCGTGCCGGACTGGACACACGCACCACTGGCTTGGTGCGGGGAGCAGGAACGGGCCGGACCGGGCTGACGACGCGCACCACTGGCTTGTTGCGGGGAGCAGGAACGGGCCGGACCGGGCTGACAACGCGCACCACTGGCTTGGTGCGGGGAGCAGGAACGGACCGGGCTGGCGACGCGCACCACTGGCTTGGCGCGAGGGACAGGAACAGGCCGGACCGGGCTGGCAACGCGCCCCACTGGCTTGGTGCGAGGGACAGGAACAGGCCGGGCTGGACTGGGAACACGCACCACTGGCTTGGTGCGGGGAGCAGGAACAGGCCGGACCGGGCTGGCGACGCGCACCACTGGCTTGGTGCGAGGGGCAGGAACAGGCCGGACCGGGCTGGCGACGCGCACCACTGGCTTGGTGCGGGGAGCCGGAACGGGCCGGGCCGGACTGTGGAGGCGGACTGGAGGTCTGGAGCGAAGAGCTGACACAACCCGTCCTGGCTGAATGCCTACTTCCACACAATACGTGTGAGGCATCAGCACAGGACGTACGGGGCTGTGCACTCGTACTGGCGCTACAGCACGTGGCACTGGCGCAGGATATACGGGACCGAGGAGGTGTACTGGAGACCACGAGCGTTGAGCCAGCACACCCCGTCCTGGCTGAATGCCCATCTTTGCACGACACGTGCGTGGTGCTCGCACAGGACGTACAGGACTGTGCCGGAACACTCGCGGCACAGTACGTGGCTCCGCATAACACAGAGCCTGCCCAGTCACACGCTTCCTAGCCTGAGTACGGGGAGTTGGCTCTGCTCTAACCCTAGGCTCCGCCAACCACCCTTTTAGCCCCCCCCAAAAAAATAATCTTGGGGCTGTCTCTCGGGCTTCCTCCTCGGCCGGTACCCTCTGCGTTGCCGCTGCTCCTCTCTATAGCGCGCCTCCACAGTCTCCTCCCAAGGACGGCGATCCATTCCGGCCTGAATCTCCTCTCAAGTCCAGGATCCCTTCCCGTCCAGGATCTCCTCCCAGGTCCAGGATGTCTGGTCCTGGACACGCTGCTTGGTCCTCTTTTGGTGGGATCTTCTGTCACGATCGTTTACTGATGAGACGGACCAAGGCGCAGCGTGATAAGCGTACATTTTATTACGTACTTAACACGACACAAAACAACAAACAAACGATACGTGAAGTCCTAGGTTACACAAAACAAACCTTTGCGGAACAAGATCCCACACCGACTAGTGCAAAACAGGCTGCCTAAGTATGGTCCCCAATCAGAGACAACGAGCTACAGCTGCCTCTGATTGGGAACCACCCTGGCCAACATAGATCCAAACGATCTAGAATCTAAACATAGAAAAACTTAACATAGAAACTACACACCCTGGCTCAACATTTAAGAGTCCCCAGAGCCAGGGCGTGACAATATCCAACATTTGGATTGTTAATTCACCAGCAAACTTTACAGTGTTAATTTAACTATTGAATCAACACTAGGAATGTTACACTGAAAAATGCACAATTGTTAAAACTGGCCAATTTGCTGTGTGCTATGAAAGGGACACATCTGCAGGCTTGCATACACCTTTTAGAATTCTGAAGAACTGGAGATGCAATGTAAAGAACCCCACACTTAACTCAAAGGTTCTTTATCCGGCAAGAGTTCTCCAAGGAACCATAAGAGCTGAGGAAGAACCTTTTAAAGAACCTTTATTATTTTCAGTGTACAATAAAACCACAGAAGGTACTGGACGCCAGGACCCCATTTGCATTTGCCATTGGGCGTCTGTTGAAGCTCATCAAAGCGTCTTCATTTCTGTCCTGCGTTGTCCCAGGTGCTGCTGGATAAATGAGATTACACAGCTGGTTATGTCTGAAGGGCCCTGGAGTGTCTCCTGTGAAAAAGGCCACATAAGAGGGGATCTAATTGACTGATTGGCGGGGTTAAGCAGGTCTTCATTATGACATGGACTAGCCTGTCAGTCTCATTATGACATAGCCAGCCTGTCAGTCTGAGGCCTCAGAGGGAGATGGGGGGGTAATGAACCTCTATTACTATGGCATTACTGGTATCTGCTATTACACAATGTTACCATATGTTCAATGCACTGAACTTCAGCAGTTACTTAACCTTGTTGCTTGGCAATACCTAATTAGTAGATCAAATAATTTAGATATTTTATACACCTGATTGTTTATGTTCTTATGATACACATATATTTGTTCAAAACAATACTAACTTAAAAATAAAATGTATCCTGTTTGGCTCAGCTGGTAGAGCATGGCACTTGCAATGCCAGCATTGTGGGTTCAATTCCCACAGGGGGGCCAGTACAAAAAGGTACAAAAATGCATGCACTCACTACTCTAAGTTGCTCTGGATAAGAGCTTCTGCTAAATGACTAAATATGTAAAACATTATTTGGCAAAACAAACTAGACAACCAAACCAATGAAGACACATCATCTGCTTCAACCTGAACAGACAAATCTCTATTTACCATGCTGTTCACACTCCCAGTAGGCTATATCTGATTGATTCCAACAGGGTCACTATCGGGCCATGGTGGTATTCCATGAACTTTCTTCTTCACTTCTCCTGTGATGATAAACGGGATTGGCAGGTGGACCCTCCGACCCTCTTGAAGCCCAGGCTTTGAACACAGACACGATTGCCCTGAACATACAGACCCTCTAATCTCAAAGGATGTAGCCTTGGGGGAAATGAGGACGGGCAAATCACTCGCTCTAGTCTTCTCCCCCCATTTGGAACAGGTGTGCACCGCAGCGAAGCAGCCAGGTTGATCTGATCTTGATCAGAGGGGCCAATAACATCCATGGATGGGGGCAAAGGAAAGCAAGTGCACACCATACAAAGTAAATGTGCCTGCTCCCTAAATTGGCTTGGAGACAATGCTTTTTATATCTCAAGAGAAATACAGATGGGTAGTGTATAGGAGGAGAGTTCTATGATCATGCATTACCCTTTACAGGTATTTGAAGTAGATATTGAAAAGCACCATATGTTCGATGCACAACATAAGAAACATAATGAATCATGAAATGCTATAGGATGTAAAACACCTACAACATTTACCTTTGCACTGAACCCATTGGCTATTATCAAAGGGAGGGCACAGGAATGGCATCTTTGACACCACTGAAGCATCTGGATGGATTGTGTATGTGTATGGATTGTGTATGTGTACAATTCAGAGGGTGAATGGGCAAGACAAAATATTTAAGTGTCTTTGAACGGGGTATGATAGTAAGGTGCCAGGCACACTGGTTTGAGTGTGTCAACAACTGAAACGCTGCTGGGTTTTTCACAATCAATAGTTTCCCATGTGTATCAAGAATGGTCCACCACCCAAAGGACATCCAGTCAACTTGACACAGGAGGCATTGGACTCAGTTGTGTAAAGTACTTAAGTAAAAATACTTGAAAGTACTACTTAAGTAGTTTTTTTGGGTATCTGTACTTTACTTTACTATTTATATTATATAACTTTTACTTTTACTTCACGACATTCCAAAATAAAAGTATGTACTTTTTACTCCATGACACCCAAAAGTACTCGTTATATTTGGAATGTTTTGCAGTACAGTAAAATGGTCAAATTCACACACTTATCAAGAAAACATCCCTCGTCATCCCTACTACCTCTGATCTGGCTCACTCACTAAACACATGCTTCGTTTGTAAATGATGTGTGAGTGTTGGAGTGTGCACCTGGCTATACGTACATTTTCTTTAAACAAGAAAATGGTGCTGTCTGGTTTGCTTAATATAAGGAATTTGAAATTATGTATACTTTTACTTTTGATACTTCAGAATATTTTTGCAATTACATTTACTTTTGATACTTAAGTGTATTTAAAACCAAATAATTTTAGACTTTTACTCAAGTAGAACTAAACTGGGTGACTTTAACTTTCACTTGAGTCATTTTCTATTAAGGGACAGTATCTTTACTTCTACTCAAGTATGACAATTGGGTACTTTTTCCATCCCTAATTTGAGTCAACATGGTCCAGCATCCCTGTGGAGCTCATTTGACACCTTATAGAGTCCATTGCCCAAAGAATTTAGGCTGAGGGCAAAAGGGTGTGAAACTCAATATTAGGACGTGTTCCTAATGTTTTGTACACTCAGTGTATAGTGTACATCACACATGCTATATGGCTATGTACAAACCTGAGCAAACAAGCTCATACATGACTAAAAGCATAAATTGTGTCATGGAGTAGTCTCGAGGTTTTGCTCGCCTGAGGTAGAGTATCTTATGATAAGCTGTAGACCACACTATTTACCAAGAGAGTTTTCATCTATATTTTTCATAGCTGTCTATTTACCACCACAAACCAATGCTGGCATTAAGATTGCACTGAATGAGCTGTATAAGGCCATAAGTCAACAGGAAAACGCTCATCCAGAGGCAGCGCTCCTAGTGGCCGGGGACTTTAATGCAGGGAAACTTAAATCCGTTCTACCTAATTTCTACCAGCATGTTAAATGTGCAACCAGAGGAAAAAAATCTCTAGACCACCTTTACTCCACACACAGAGACGCATACAAAGCTCTCCCTCTCCCTCCATTTGGCAAATCTGACCATAACTCTATCCTCCTGATTCCTGCTTATAAGCAAAAATCTAAAGCAGGAAGCACCAGTGACTCGGTTAATAAAAAAGTGGTCAGATGACGCAGATGCTAAGCTACAGGACTGTTTTGCTAGCACAGACTGGAACATGTTCCGGGATTCTTCAGATAGCATTGAGGAGTACACCACATCAGTCACTGGCTTCATCAATAAGTGCATCGATGATGTCGTCCCCACAGTGACCGTACGTACATACCCCAACCAGAAGCCATGGATTACAGGAAACATCCGCACTGAACTAAAGGGTAGAGCTGCCGCTTTCAAGGAGCGGAACTCTAACCCGGACGCTAATAAGAAATCCCGCTATGCCCTCCGACGAACCATCAAACAGGCAAAGAGTCAATACAGGACTAAGATTGAATCGTACTACACCGGCTCAGACGCTCGTCGGATGTGGCAGGGCTTGAAAACTATTACAGACTACAAAGGGAAGCACAGCCGTGAGCTTCCCAGTGACACAAGCCTACCAGACGAGCTAAACCACTTCTATGCTCGCTTCAAGGCAAGCAACACTGAAGCATGCATGAGAGCACCAGCTGTTCCGGATGACTATGTGATCACGCTCTCCGTAGCTGATGTGAGTAAGACTTTTAAGCAGGTCAACATTCACATGGCCGCAGTGCCAGACGGATTACCAGGACGTGTACTCTGAGCATGTGCTGACCAACTGGCAAGTGTCTTCACTGACATTTTCAACATGTCCCTGACTGAGTCTGTAATACCAACATGTTTCAAGCAGACCACCATAGTCCCCGTGCCCAAGGACACTAAGATAACCTGCCTAAATGACTACCGACCCGTAGCACTGACGTCTGTAGCCATGAAGTGCTTTGAAAGGCTGGTCATGGCTCACATCAACACCATTATCCCAGAAACCCTAGACCCACTCCAATTTGCATACCGCCCCAACAGATCCACAGATGATGCAATCTCTATTGCACTCCACACTGCCCTTTCCCACCTGGACAAGAGGAACACCTACGTGAGAATGCTATTCATTGACTACAGCTCAGCATTCAACACCATAGTGCCCTCAAAGCTCATCACTAAGCTAAGGATCCTGGGACTAAACACCTCCCTCTGCAACTGGATCCTGGACTTCCTGACGGGCCGCCCCCAGGTGGTAAGGGTAGGTAACAACACATCTGCCACACTGATCCTCAACACGAGGGCCCCTCAGGGGTGCGTGCTCAGTCCCCTCCTGTACTCCCTGTTCACCCATGACTGCATGGCCATGCATGACTCCAACACCATCATTAAGTTTGCCAACGACACAACAGTGGTAGGCCTGATCACCGACAACGATGAGACAGCCTATAGGGAGGAGGTCAGAGACCTGGCCGTGTGGTGCCAGGATAACAACCTCTCCCTCAACGTGACCAAGACAAAGGAGATGATTGTGGACTACAGGAAAAAAAAGAGGACTGAGCACGCCCCCATTCTCATCGACGGGGCTGTAGTGGAACATGTTGAGAGCTTCAAGTTCCTTGGTGTCCACATCACCAACAAACTATCATGGTCCAAACACACCAAGACAGTCGTGAAGAGAGCACTACAAAGCCTATTCCCCCTCAGGAGACTGAAAAGATTTGGCATGGGTCCTCAGATCCTCAAAAAATTATACAGCTGCACCATCGAGAGCATCCTGACTGGTTGCATCACCACCTGGTATGGCAACTGCTTGGCCTCCGACCGCAAGGCACTACAGAGGGTAGTGCGTACGGCCCAGTACATCACTGGGGCCAAGCTTCCTGCCATCCAGGACCTCTATACCAGGCGGTGTCAGAGGAAGGCCCTCAAAATTGTCAAAGACTCCAGCCACCCTAGTCATAGACTGTTCTCTCTGCTACCGCATGGCAAGCGGTACCGGAGTGCCAAGTCTAGGTCCAAAAGACTTCTCAACAGCTTCTACCCCCAAGCCATAAGACTCCTGAACAGCTAATCATGGCTACCCTGACTATTTGCACTGCCCCCCAACCCCATCTTTTTACGCTGCTGCTACTCTGTTAATTATTTATGCATAGTCACTTTAACTCTACCCACATATACATATTACTTCAACTACCTCAACTAGCCGGTGCCCCCCGCACATTGACTCTGCACCGGTACCCCCCTGTATATATAGCCTCCCTACTGTTATTTTATTTTACTTCTGCTCTTTTTTTCTCAACACTTTTTTGTTGTTGTTTTATTTTACTTTTTTATTAAAAATAAATGCACTGTTGGTTAAGGGCTGTAAGTAAGCATTTCACTGTAATGTCTGCACCTGTTGTATTCGGCGCATGTGGCCAATACAATTTGATTTGATTTGATTTGAAATTGTTTCACAGTATGCATAAAAATGCTGTATGCCGCAGACACATTCACACACACACAAACACACACACACACACACACACACACACACACACACACACACACACACACACACACACACACACACACACACACACACACACACACACACACACACACACTTAAGGCATTCGCAAGCTTCACATCCGAAACCGTTCGGAACAGTTTGTGTACATATTATGACGACATTTTGTGAAGTTTTTGTTCATTTTGGCCTTCGGCAAGGGTTTTATTGGTTGTTCGTGCACATGAAATTTTCTCTTGAGGCAAGTCGATGTTCGGAAGCCTGTATGTGATTGGTCAACAGTAGGGATAGTTTTCATGCACATTTTTCACTTGAGAAATACTTCACCAAACATCTTATTTAGTAATTACTAATTGCGTTTTTTTTCTTGTTTTTCCAAGGAAGGTCTTTTAAATGTGTATGCTAGCACACTTGTTCGGTTTGCCTAGCTGCCAGCCGAACCGAAGCATGCTGAAGGAAGCCTTTACAGATACATCTGAAACCACAGATGCACGACCGTGCGCACGCACACAAACAAACACACAATGATCCGGTGGGTGTGTAATCTTCCTTTATGTGGCCTCCAGTGGCGGGGAGGCAAGGAGCTGTTTAACCCTGAGGTGGTAAATCCTCCCCGTCAGGCAGGAAGAAGAAGAAGAAGAAACACATTTTGAATTATTGAAAAGCAGGGGGACGTTTCAAGAACAAAAGAAGAAGCACCCCTATAGATAAATACCACCCTATCTACCTCCCCTGAGAGGATGTTTATCAGACAGACAGCCCACAATGCAAATAGGCATTCCTTTTATTTCCCGGCATCACTCTCACCCTTCCTCCCCCCTGTCTAGTTAAAGCAGCACCAGTAATTGATTGTCACAGTGTCTATCATGCTCTCAGGTCTTGCATGGACCGGTTGTTCTAATCAAAAGGCTGATAATTAAGATCAGTCATCCGTTAGGAGCGGGGGGAGTGGGGGCGTTGGGGTGTTGGGAGTGTTGGAGTTGGCTGCTGATCTCTCCTTGTTAAGGTGCTGCATTAAACACCAGTGCTACTTTAATTTCCTCTAATCATACCAGCAGTGTCCAGGTAGTTTGGCTGTGTGATGCTGTGGCAGGGATGGAAGAGGTGAAGTAACATCTGAATAGTTGATCTAAACTGCTGTTGAGTCAATCAAGAGTCAAATAATGCAGTGCTTTTTTTGGCTGGTTCAAATTCAATGATGCCAATTTTATTCAAGGCTTGTTACTCTCAAATGAGATGCCACAGATGTAAGATTGAGACTGACACGCAAATACATTTTAGAAATGGCCGGAAATGTGATGGCTCCACTCACCAAAATACCCGAATACACTGAGCTGCAGGAGGGGAGAGCACAGGGTGAGCGGAGTGGGGAGTATTGCTTCTCATTTTCTTACACTCTTTCATCCTTTTCCTCTTCTTATTTTCTCTCTGTGTCTTGTTCTGGCTAATCTTCACAGGACCGGTAGTGACAGGGGACTAAGGGTTGGGCCTTTACCTGGGGTGAGGAGACCCCAGAAGGGGGCCGTGGCCGGAGTGCACCCCCTAGCGCCTTCCCGGCTCGACCTTGAAGGATGGATGCACCACCGGCTTCCTGAGTGCGCTTCCAAAATAAGTCCCCCTCCTGACTTCCTGTCCATAATTGTCCCCAGCTGTAACAGGAGGGATAAATAGGGCCGCTGGGAGATGAGATTTGTAATTTCAGAGAGAGTGAAAAGAGAAAATTGGTAGCATGCCACAAAAATTAGCATTCTTTTGGCTTAAGTAAACATAAAACATTAAATAGCTGCAAAGCCCTAAGTGTATGGTCTGGGGAGGGGAGAGAGGAGGGTAGGGAGGGGGAGAGAGAGAGAGATCAGCGCTTCCACTGCTCTTTGTCTGGGAGCTGTGGGTCGCAGACAGAGGGTTTGTCGTTAGACTACCTCCTACAGTGCGGTGCCCAGGAGATGTGAGAGCCATCTATTATTGATGTGTGTTTAGATGAGTCCGAGCTGCTTCATTGGCTTTCTGTTATCAGCTCTCCTGTCTCTGTTATCCTACAGTGTGTCGGAAATGCAAACACAAACACACAGGCATGCACATACGCACACGCACACAGGTACACACACAATGCCACTATTGAAGTAGATTAGCCATACTAGAGGGCTCTTTTTCCCCTTTAATGTGATGACTTTGATCTCATGGAGGTTCACACTTTATTTAGCAGAGTCACATTCACTGTTGCTATGCTATTGATGTCAGAGTTTAAGTAAGAGAGTTCAAAATGAGCTAGAAAATTATGAAAGACAAAAGCACAGTAGACAGAAACACTGAAGCACTAGCATACAAGACAAATCATCCACTCTCATGTGCTTATGTAACATGGATGATTGTGCTTCACTCATATTATGTCAGGAATACTGTGCAGTAAGGTTCAGACAGCAGACAGCCATCATTCCCATGCTAAGCGCTTATGTGTTCCAGTGGTCAGTAGCTTGTCCAGGAGTCCATGCTTGGGCCAGGTCCTAATAAAAATGGAGGATTACCTTCCCATAATCCCGGTGTGTTGAGAAGGAGGCTGGCCAATGCTACTCCCTGCAGGAAAGGGATCTGGAGGGGTGGCTCAGCCAACCTGCCTGCTGGGGCGCCTGGGATACAGGAGGCCTCCCAAAAAGCACAATCCACCCCAGCTGTGAGATTATGTGCTCCTCATACGTATGGAGAAATTAGTGCAGATATACAGATAGTGCTGCTGTTTATGCTGGTTGTATTCTCTTTTTGGATTGGTGCAGGGTGTTTTGTATTTGCTGTACTTTAAGCAGGGTTCTTTCACTTGTGTTTTTAGTATGGAGGAAATAATATATATTTTAGATGTGCATTGAGTTGCATTGAGTAGCCGGAGATGTTTAGTCTAAAAGTTAAAAGCCTTACATGTTCTCATACATCCAAAAAGTGATGAGGCCTCAGATCAAAGCGTAGTCTTTTGCATAATGTCATCTGATGTCTACATTCTCCTTTTTGTATTCTCTGTCCTTTAAAATGTGACAGATGAACATTAATTATCACAGTGTGAAACCAGAACAACATTTTCACAGTCTGCATCTGCTAAATATCCTATAACGAAGGTGAAACATTACCAGCGAAGCCTCTGAAACCTGCTCCGCATGCTTCATTTTTTCATGTCTGTCATCGCCATGGCAAATACAGACTTGTGAAGTCAAGCAAAACAGCCACTGAAGAAGTGATAGACTACCTGTCATCCTCTCACTTCGCTTGATGTGATTTAATTAAGTGGAGTCACGAGAGAGAACTTCCAGCTCCAGCAAACTGCCTCGAGTGGTGAATTTAGGAACCACACTTCATATTTCAGTGTATTGAACCTCCTCAAACCGTCTCGCTTTGAAAATCTGATTATGTAGAAGTTAAGTGACCCGATGCTTCCTTCTTCTCCTCCTCCTCTCCTTTCCTTTGAGCACTGACCCCCTAATCAGGCCTTGCTAAAAATCACATTAGCAGGCTCTTAGTCAATCATACAGCGATCTCACACTCATTACATTTCTAGTCTCTCACCTCTCCACCAGCCCTTCCTTTGCCATCTCGTTGCATCTGCCTCTCATTCGCCCCATCAGCATGTGAGAGCCAGTTGTTCAAACCGACACATGGCACGTCTTAACGTGATTTACTGTTACTTCTATCATCTGAACTCACCAATCACAGAGTGCTTCCATCTAAAAGCCCCAGCTTCTCCTCCTGCAAAGTGTTTCTAATGCATAAAGCCTGGTTTGGAAACTCGGAAGAAGCCTGTTCTCTATATAAGCATCCCCCACACAGTAATGCATTTCCTTCTCCTCTACTTACAGTGTATCCCCCCCTTACTCCATAGCTCGTCAGTTCTGCTGCAGCTCTGACCATGCACAATGTACTATCTCGACTCATGATAAGACCCAGATGCAGACAGTTCGAAATAGCAAAAGTTTATTTACAATAACAGGGGGCAGGCAAACGACAGGTCAAGGTCAGGCAGATGTCAGTAATCCAGAGCAGAGTCCGAAAGATACAGAAACGGCAGGCAAGCTCAGGGTCGGGGCAGGCAGAGGTCAGTAATCCAGAACAGTGTCAAAAGGTACAGAACGGCAGGCAGGCTCAGGACAGGCAGAATGTTCAAAACCGGGACAAACTGGAAAACAGGAGTTTGGGAAACCCACTGGTAGGCTTGACAAGACGAACTGGCAACAGACAAACAGAGAACACAGGTATAAATACACAGGGGATAATGGGGAAGATGGGCGACACCTGGAGGGGGGTGGAGACAAGCACAAAGACAGGTGAAACAGATCAGGGTGTGACATGTACCCTGAGTCCCGGTGATCTAAACCAGGGTTTACCAAAGTCTGTCCTGGGGCCCTCCCTGGGTGCACATTTTTGTTTTTGCCCTAGCACTACACAGCTGATTTAAATAATCAATACTTGATGATGAGTTGGTTATTTGAATCAGCTGTGTAGTGCTAGGGCAAAAACAAAAACGACGTTGGGAAACCCTGATCTAAACGAGCTTAAATTAGCTGTTTACCTGGGCCAGTTACAATACTTTCACAGCTACCACCAGTCAATACACCTCCCACTGTATAGATCCACAGTGCCGCTTCCCAGCCACACACATCAGCTGATCCAAACCACTTATCAGCAGTAATCTGCACCATCCAAATCAATTGCTCCCCTTCCACCTCACTATAGAAGACAGAGGAGACAGTGCCAGGCAAGCCTCTTACAAAAGCACCCCGGAAAGCAGAAATTCTTGATAAGAGGCAGCTTGTCGTGTCATCCACTTATCTCCATGCAACAAGGCTACAGAGATGCTGTTCTGGATTCATTTCCCTATGAAGCAGTACAGTAGGTAGCCATTATATTGTGTGACTGGTATCAGTGCCCGGAGATGAGTGTCGGCTGCTTACAGGGAGAGAAAGGCAGGGCATAGAGAGGAAAAATCATCCTGTTCCCATTGTGACTGGGTTTTTCTGTGGGCTGATATGTGAGTAAAATGCTGGAGAGAGGCATCTTTTGTCACATCTTTCTCTCCTCTGCCCTCACTCAGAGTGCCATTACAGCACTGAACTGATAAAGATATTTGAACAGCACTAGACAGGTTATTTTTCTGTCTGTGTTGCAGACATTCTTGTATTGTTGATAAGTAAGGTATACACTTCAGGTAGGATGTAGTTCCTTTTAACCAACAGACCAGAGATGACAAGAGACACTACATTTTGACCTAATCAAATTCCTCACATTTACTAAATTCTATTTCTGTCACCTATTAAGTGTAATAATGGTCGTTCTACACATACACTTGCATTGTGTCTAGTTCATTGCATATTTTGACGCAAACCTTCTCTTAACGTTAGGTTAGTCATCTCTCCAATACTGGGTCACAGCAAATGAGCATGATAGTCTATGACTGGAGTTACTCAAGACTCATTGAGCCTAAGGTGAGTGTGAAGCATTCTCTCACCCCTCTTCACCCACCTCTCTCACACACCCCATCCACCCATCTCTCACTCTCTCTCTCTATATATATATATATGTTTCTCTATCCCTCTGTTACTCATTCTGTGTGACAAGTCCACCATTAGACAGTGGGTGACTGTCAGAGTCACTTCGGTCCTGCCAACAACCATCTCCCGTAGACAAGCACTGGAAGCTACTTTAAGCGGCTATTTCCTGTTATCCCATATACGATCTGAGTCCATATGCAGGACTATCTTTAGCTATATTGTGGAGCTATAATTATAATTCAACACTTTCAGCAATGCAAATGCAACTCCAATCATTACCTTGTGAATGCATGGTTTTAGCGCCACTTAATGTAAAGTGAGACCAAAGCATTCATGCCAATGTACTGTATAGCCATTAATGAACACATTTATTTCACAAGAGCCATATCAGCGCCTCACATGAGTGGTTCTGTGTGTATTCCTAATGAGCCACAATAATTGAAATTGCATCTGATTGCCTAACTCACTCATTTGTATAACTTATACCCAATGTCATTATTTGGTATTGCACAAATCCATCTAAAACAGACCCTGGTAACAATTGATGGCCATAAAAGTCTCCATCCTAGTGGAAACAATTACATTTTTCTCTCAGAAAACTGGAATCATAATAACTGTCAGGCTCCTGCTATTTAATCTCACTTACTGATGATCAATATGGCCACCCTCCTTCCCTCCCTGTGTTTTGTTCTGCCAATAGGACTGCTGACGCTTTACAGTATAGAGGAGAGGAGACCTCCGTTGCCTGAGGCAGACATAAACTGGGTTGTCGCATCTGGAGCATTGACTTAGCATGCTGTTTAGCCTCCCCCACTCCCCACCGCCCTGGCCCAAAAAACAAGCTTGCACGCAGGCTTATGCAAGCCATGGCTACATGGGCTACATGGAACCCCCAGTCATGCGGAAGACGGGACAATTCCATGTAACAGGACCTAATATGACTCACACGGAAATGACAGGACCTAATATGAGGAACCCTGATATACGGACATCGAGTTCGCACGTGTGCATTTCTGTGAGATCAAAGAGGCTTACCTTATGTATTTATTTTGTAATAATGTTGTTGCATATTCTTTATTTTCTCTTGCTCTCTATTTGAAGCTGAGTGTAAAGGATGGGACATGTTTGCACTGGCGGCTACCGTGAGGCTGTAACTCTCGAGGCCAAGGGCCTTACCCTACATAGTAACCCTTATGGTGAGTAAACCGCATGACTAGGCCGAAGCAGGGGGCTCACCTAAGTGGCGGAAGCAGCCAGAGAGGGGTTGAAAAGCGGAAGGCCAAATGGAAAAGGGACAGATGAGCTGGAGCTTGGGAGCCATGCTTCTTCACTGTGGTCTAAGGACAGGAGACCGACAGGGGACACAGGATAATGGAAATAAGAATGATAGGTGGCCTTTTAAAATCAGGTTCAACCTCAGTGTCATTGTCCTTGATCCAGATGATAGGTAAATGTCCACAGGGAAATGTCAGTGAACAATGCCATTCTGAGCGAGATGGACGGCATGTTTTGCGGGCATATATGAACACACCGCTGTGTCATGGTCACTTGAGCGTTCCTCTCTCTCTCTCTCTCTCTCTCTCTCTCTCTCACACACAGCACCGATGTGTCATGTTCTCTCTCTCTCTCACTCACTCACACACACACACACACACACTCACAAACCCGGATGCTCTTGGCTCCAATTCTCATCAAGGTCTGTGTAATTTAGTAAATGAAGCTGCAATTATCTCACAGGGTGGTACAGCAACCATGGAGAGAAGATTCACAGAATAGGGAGCTTTACAATCCATTCTGTTCTTTCTGATATAGCAAATATAGTCTATATGAGTAAGTGTGTCACCAATGTACTGTATATGTCCACCAACGTGTGCTCATGCATGTGCCCCTTATTTTACAGTCAATAGCAGCTCAATTACAGTGCATTATGAGTGGAATGGAATAGCGGTCTCATTTGGTGTGATGGAATGTTTTATGGAGCATCGTTATCATGTGGTGATGACAGGGATTATAGGGCAGATGCCTTATAATGGGGCTAGTTTACTGACACAACATTAATCTCTGTCTGTCAGTGGCAAGGGGAGGCCCACACACTTAGCCACATGTTTTAGACACTTACTGCTCATTTTACAGGGTGACAGTTGTCTATGGAGATAACCCAGTGATCATGTTTTTCATCCCTAAGTGATGTTTTCTAGGAACGGGACTTGTGATGTTAAAGAGCTGCAATTCCACTGACAGTGAATAATGTGGACGGTTGGTAAAAGAATGAAAGGACACAAGTAGCCATGAAAAGTATGCAATCACAACATCAACATCCCTATAGGTGGTGTTGGTCATGACATCATAGGTCCGAGCCATTTAAGGAGAATGGATACAACACATCATCATAAAAATCCGGACCACACTTGGATATAACCCCCAGAGCCTCAGAAAATTGAGAAAATGATTGTACATTTCCAATTAATATCGCTTTTACGGAAGATATATTTGTTATTGTCCTGGAGCATTCTCTTTCCTTTCTCATGCAATCCCAATGAGACAAAGCCCTAGACGGAAGGATCGGATATCTTATTATGTTTTATTTCCATATTTCATTCTTTTGAACTACGATGATGGTTGCTTTTTTAAAATTATTATTACAATCCAGCAAATCTTTTCAGCAAGAAATGTTTTGTCAATTATTCCCCCCTCTTTCCCAGAACTCGATAAATTAATGAAAACGGATCATTGGATTTCTTACAGTATTCATAATTTCATAGTGACTGCATCATCTTAGCGCTACTGTTTACTGATTATATTATCTTCCACCCATAGGAATCAACCAACATGAAATCAACAACAATGTTTACACCCATATGTTGAGTATGGTTCGACTCACAACACTCCTGGGTGGTTCCGTTACACAACTACATAATCATCCTCTCTACTTAATTCAATTTTTCAGTGATTGAACTTAAAAAACTTGAGGCCTGATACTGTTAATTAGGTAATACAAAAGACTACCTCCAGATGTATCTTGTTTTGTCTGAAAACAATGTAGTTTGAAGGAATTTTTAAAGGAAATATAAAAACTTTCCCATAAAACAATATGATTTGCAGCACTCATAGAAGCTGTGGCAACATTTGCTGTGTTAAGATCTTCACCCATCTTCCATTTTGTTATGTTTGTGGCTCTCAGGGGCCCTGCCTCACTGCATTGTACTCGTACATTGCCTTGTTGGGGGATCATTGCGTGTTTATGGATACAAAAGAAGCCATGTCATCAATCTTTTATGATGTGGGAATAGCTACAGTACAGTTCTGTCTGTTAGAGAAGAGATGTAAATAATCTGTGGAAGAATGGGGGTGTAGATGTGAGCAGATAGAGGCAGAGGGCCAACAACACAGAACAACAGTGTGACAGTGACAGAAGACAGTTAGTGATGAATGAGAAGCAGAATAATGTTAGTCTTTGGGAATGGATCACTGTTGCCTTTTCCTTGATGACATGGTTAAATAGTTTAGTATTCCACTGTTTCTAACCAAGTGGGCTGGCTGCATTAGAAAATCACTATGTAATATTCCTTACAAAGAAGAGAGGATGGGAAGGAAGGAAGACTAACAAACACTCCTAAGAGTGATGATTATTTAGTATTTTGGGTTGTTTCATATGATAATGTCCATTCTTCTGTTTTTCATTCAAACAGGCTTCTATTTTGCTCAGAGGATGCCTTGAGTTGTGTGTTGACTGAACTAAATGTCAGGGAGGAGGGATGGAAGAGAGGGAACAACAAAAGGAGGATGAAAACAAGAAGAAATTAATGATATTCTCAAGCTCTGCTCATTTAGCTTGTTCTCCTGGGTTGTGTTGACTGAAAATTACCTTTTAAACTGGTGGCAAATAAGATGACCTCCATCCCTGACATAATTGTAATAATTGTTAACATAATGATGCATTTATGTTTAATGCGTACCTTCTGGTAATTACTGATAAGGTACCTTAAGGCCTCCATATCCCTCCCCTTGATTATTTCATGAATATTATTCCTTTTTTATTATTCCTGGTGCTCCCCTCACAGCTTCAAAGACTTACCGTTTTGTCTCTTTTAACAAGTTCTCTCACAGGTGCACCGTATAATTAATACATAACACATTCATGTTTTTAGGTCTAGCTAAACTTAAAGGAATACATTGGGATTTTGGCAATGCTAGTAGATACCCATGATAGACTTCCAGTCATTGCTTTAACGCTAGTAAGCATTTGCTAGCAAAACTACCGCTAACGTCCTTCATGCTGGACACAGACACACAAAAATGGTATCCATCCATCTGACTCTGGGGAAGTAGATAAATCATTGCCAAAATCCTGAAGTATCCATTTGAAAATGGGACATATGAAGTTCTCTGATCACTGAATTTATGCTCTCTCTAAACTAAAGGCGTTTTGAAAACCTAAATGTTTCTGTAATATGGCCCTGTATGAGGTGAAAATGAAATAATTGTCAAGCTACAGCAGGTGAGAGAGACACACAGAGAGAGAGAGGTGAACCATGAAGAGAAAGGGATGATCCTATTGGATTTTCTACAGTTCTGTTTTTGGCATGGAGTAATGAGTGTGGAATAGCCGGCATTGCTTAGGGGAGGTCTGATCTGGAGAATAGTGGACTAATTCTCTCCCCATATTACAGAGGGGGTCAGCATCATGATTCTGCAAGGAATTGCTTTCATGATGAAAATAGCCTAATTAAACTGAGTTATGGCTGATTTTTTTTATAGATCCCGACATCCGCACACATTGACTCGATTCGCTCATGCCTCGCAGCGCCCACGGCAACAATAAAGGGAAGGAACAGTATGTTAGACATTATTATGCTTATTGATGATTCATCGATCTCGCACCCAGGCCAGACTAATCAAGCCAGACGTTCTTCCTTCAGGGAGTTGTGGGGATCAAAGGTAAATCAGGAGACTCCCTTGGCAAAAGAGATATAGAGTATATGTGTGTGTGTGTGTGTGTGTGCATGCGTGTACTGTATGCATGTGTTTTCTTTACTTCAGTGTAAATGACGTGTGATGTCACTTTTAGTCTGTGAGATACAGAATGCACTTTTCATCGAGCTGCGCTCTCCGATAACCATAGAAAATCGATGTCCAAGGCCAGACATTAAAATACACACGTCAGCAGTAGACTACATTAGACTACTGTATAGGCAGACGAGATGACAGATACATTTGTGCTGTGCTGTAGCATATTGCACATGATAGATTTTCAAACTGTATTGATTTGTAATGGACGCCGTTCTCTGGCTGTATGCCGTATTGATGTGACTGCTGCTGCCATAGTGCTACAGAAGAACAATGTAAGAGATCTGGAGTAGAAGGGACTAGTTCTGGAAATGCTCCTCAGTGGGAGACTTGTGTTCTTGTTTCAGAACAGTGGACTAAGCTAAAAAGCTTGCATGCACATGAAGAGGTTAAAACACATGAATAGACGGGGCTCCAACGACCCCATTGATTGTCTTCCAATCACAGAGAGCCATACAGTCGACCACACATCCTGTTTCCTGTGTGTAGTGTGCAGCTTTAAGCAGACTGTAAGAGCGAGTATTACAGTGTATCCTATAGTGACCTTCTCGCACAGCCAGCCGATCAATAGTGTGTCAGTCTTAATCTTCATTATACATATGTGACCTTTTACAAACTTCACTGCCCTTCGTCCCACGTGATTAATACCACCGGGGTAATTGGCTGTTAATTGGATGAGAGGATATTGACTGAAGTGATGAGGATGGAGAGGCCTTACTCGTATTGATAAACGGGTGGCTTAGAGTAGAGCAACAATAGCAAGCTGACTGTATTCATTTATCATCCTTACTGGTAGTAATTTGTGAGGGAGACAGGCCTCCTATCCCCCGTTCAGCCGATTTTCCACTATGGATGTGTTTAAATAATTTTTCCACTTTTTGAGAGAGACAGGTGATGAGCCTTGCTAGGGTTAATGTAGTTTTTGTTGTTGTTGGAAGACAAAACAAAGCATATTTTGGATAAGCAGTAGTTATAGCAGCAGTTCGCTAGCTTAGCTACTAGTAGTCTGCACATCCTCCTGAGATAGCATAGCAACACACTACCTATTCACAGTCAGACAATTTCAACTTACCAGTTGTCTGGAGGTTGGTCCTTAGGCAGTGGGGAATTTGAGACAAATTATCCAGAATAAATTATTATTGAACATATTTTCCAAACCTGGGTCTGCTTCCGGTTGCTTTTCCTCACCAGAAAAATCCCTTCCTCTATGCTTCACCTAATTTCTAAATAAAAGTCTCCCTTCACATGCCTCTTGTTCATGGCTTGCTTGCACAGATATGGCACACGTGTATGACTTTTATTTAGAAATAGGTAAGGTGAAGCAGAGAGGAAGTGATGTCAGGTGAGGAAAGGCAAACTGCAACCTGCAGCAGACCCATGTTTGGACAGTCTGTATAATAATACTTTATTCTGGATAGTTTGTCAAAAATTCCCTGTTGCATGAGGACCAACCCCCCAGACAACCGGCAGGGTACGTTGAAATAGAATTTGAGCAATTGTGGCTAACTAATTAGCTAGGTAGTTAACAAATTAGCTAGGTTGCTAACGAGCCAAAAACAAAGCATGAATCCAACTATTCCCTTCTATTTCAAATGATGTGGCTTGTAAAAATTGGTTGTCAAGATGAAGCCTAGTTAGCTAGCCTGCTGGTTGATATATCAGCAGTTATTAGCATACATTTGTCTGTTTGATTCATTTACTTACATAATAATTCATAACTTTAGAACCCCCTAAAACCCCTATTATATTTGTAGAGAGCCACTGTGTATCATGGGGGTAATAAAAGTTCCACTGAATAAGTATTCTACGGCCACGCTATTGCCTTTGTGATGAATTTGAAATCTAAAATGGTATTTTCCGGCTCTGTCCAGAATAAAACGTTGCTAATACGTTCTGCTCTGGTTGCTCCTGTTTCCTGCTGACTGAGAAGGAAAGTTGCATTAGACTGAAAATCAATGCGTCGTCCACAATGATATCCTTTTAAAGCAGCGTAGCAGGGAATTCAGCTGCAGTCCCAGTTCAGTTCGAGCGATCAGGCACACATATCATATTTCATATTTCTGCCAATAGAGAAACACAACGGTGGACTGAGGAGGATTGAAGGGAAGGGGTAAGGATGGAGAAGGCAAAGTGTGAGTCAATTTAAAGATTGACAGACGTGAAATCTGTTGATGGCAGCTATTCAGAGACAGTTTGAACAGAGTTACTGTATATTATCAAAACAACCTGCAGTTATTTCTTCATTGCTTTTGGTGTTTCCATTTGTTTGCATCCTCTCTTTCTATTTCACACCTTTACAACAGAACAGCAGCCCATAACCCTGATGCCTATCTTCTCTCAACTCAAAACACCAATCAGTAGCACATTGGCACTCTCTTAATAACTGTGAAGAGAACATTTGTTTGTTCTATTTATCAATACAATGTACCCATGACAGGGGCCCAGGCTTCAGTCTGGGGGAGAATATATTACATGGGGACAGAGAGGTGGAGCTGACAGGAAACCTGGGTTGGAGATCTATCCATTCCGCTGGTTTTGTCTTCAATCAATCACTCGTTGATTGATGAGGAGAAAAAACATTTGGGAAAAAATCAAACTCTCAACAGAGGAAAAATAAATAGGATAGGGTTTTTAGGGTCTCGCCTGACCAGTACCAGGGCGTATTAAACCACAGGAGTCGGGAATGGAGGACAGGAGGGGAGGAGGAGGTGTAGAGAAGGGGTGAGAGGTATAGAGAGGGAGGGCGACGAGTTGAAGGCTTTGATAAACTTACGACTGATGAGTTTATCAGCAGAGATTTTACTCTATGTTCTGCTGCTGCTCACTAATAACCACCCAGGCAGGGAAGCTCTGTTTGTTGTCACTTTCCCCCTTTAGAGATGAGTGGTGGCTGGTGGGGAGAGCTGCGTAGTCCACCGCACCACACTGGGGACTCCCCGCTAACGCACCGGAAGATAAAGAAAAAACACACAGAAAAGACTTGTACACCGACTAGCAACTACACAGCCCAATTCTCACATTTTAATGAATTCCCTCCTCTTTTTCATCCCTCATGCAGATGGTAAATGCTGCCCAGCGTTTCCCCCCACACCGCTTTTATATTCAAAAAGGGCTTTAATCCTTACGGAGGAAATGAGGCTCTGGTTCTTTATGTAGCCATGAATGTATCAGAACTAGTCAGGTTTTACTTGGTCATTTCACTCCCTCCTTTAGGATGAAACATATTTATGCAGTCTCTATACATTTCTGACCCCATTAATTCCCATAACCTCTTGGTAGGATGTTTTCCTTGTAGTGTGTGTGTGTGTGTGTGTTCATTTGCATGCATGTAGAGCGGACTCAAACTCCAGCTCTTCCAACTGGAACAAAAACATAACATAGCAATTCGCATGTGACTATGCTGACGTGGAATTCTCACTAGTGCATGAGGCAGGTTCTTGGAAGGTATCTATGCGTAGCACAAAACCATGTGGTAATTGGACACCTGTCTCACAAATCAATCCTTGTTTTGCAATGGATTATTTTATTGGGAAAGTTATCTACCAAAAAGCCTCCAGTAGTATTAATATTTTGAGAGATGAGAGGCAGGAAGCTCACAGTGACGTTCACCGTGTTCCCAAGCTGTGACAGCACCACCCACACACCTGGTTTCTACCTCACGCTGCTCACTGAGTACCTTGTCCTGGCTGGGGGGATTGTGTTTGCTCTGCCACCTATACTCAGCCCAGTGCCATTAACAACCAAGTGTGTGATGTGTATTTGCCGAGTGTGAAGTGAGCCATTTAAGGGGAAAGGAGAATGACTCATATGATTATTGCAGGACTTGGATAGAATCACTTATTTTGGATGGAAACAATTTTTCCACTGTGTTTGTTGTAGATAACCAATTCTCACTGTTCAAGATTCCCCATCCACTGTCTGAACAATGAACCTAATAATGAGATATGCTAGACACTGTTGGGGTAGCCGACTGTCTAGCTGTGCGGTTTGCAATTTGAGGCATCTTTAATGTACAGAGATCATTCATTTTCCACCTCTGCTTTACCTCTCTATCGGTCTCTGCTCAGTTTAGTGTGAAAGGTCCATGGGTACTGTGTTAGGGGAAACAGCCTGAGTAGGTATGACTGCCGGTGGATGTAAACAAAGAAAGCAATCAAGTCCAAATTGCCGGGTGCTCTCTAAACTCCACACAGCATGCCAGAGCTCTATAATCAGATAATGCAACGTAGCGCCACAGGTTCACCTTCCTGCAGGGAGGAAATAGCCATTTTTGGGAATGTGAACAGAATGAACGAAGTCTCCTTTCCTTTCTTTCCCCTGAAGAGAGAGAGGGGAGGACAGAGGATTGAATTAGCAGCAAGCGATTCGGTCAGAGGAAAACAGAGGGAGTTCATGAAAATAAACTGCATTATTCTGCTACCTGCTGTGAAGGAGGGAAGGGAAGAAGGGAGGGTGATGGGGTGACACAGGGGAGAGGGAGGGGATGCAATACAAAATATGAATAACACATAACTATCTAACTGTCTGGGTTCCTCCCACCCTTCGGGAGATGGGCTGTTATTTAGCCAAGTTCATGGACAGTGGAGGTTTATTAAACAGGTCTTATTTTGTCCTTGGAGAAGGAAGTAATGACAGGGGATGGAGGATTATAATGATATTGCTGCTGATTATGACAGCTGTGGTAATGAAGGTGATGATGAAGATAATGGCTATGATATATTGCTCCCATAGAGACTCCATAGCTATTTACACAGTCATGAAGATCAGAGCAATAGGTAATAAAGTCGGACGATATTGTACAACAATGACCCTGGTTCAAGGCTGGATAATCTAACCCATCACCATATTTGTCTAATCTTTGCCATTTACTACAGAGCCAATGGGCTTCTACTGTTTCTGCCAAAGAAGAAGAAGGAAAGTACCGATGATAATGGAGAACATTGCCTTATCTCAAACACTGCTTCTCTCTTAACCTAACCTCTTTCCCGTAGTGATAAGCAATCATGCCCACATGGCACTCCTACTAAACTCATTCCACCCTATAGGTCTTTGATAACTGTTTCTTGAAGCTAGCTTAATTTGCCAATTGCCAGGGTGGTAAAACGTTGAAACAAATAATAAAATAAATATGATTCAGCTTCAAAATCACTGTGAAAGCTGCTGGCAGGAAGTGTAAGCGGGGAATATAATTGCTGCCGTACCATCCTGAAAAGGCTATTCAAATGCCATTCTGTGCAACACTGATTGGCTTCCCCCCCCTCCCTTCCTTTGCCCCCTCTCAATACATTCCCTGTCATTCAAAACACGAGGAGGCCTTTTCAGATGCTTGGAATAGTTTGCATGGCAGAATAACAAGCTAATTAGAGCTTGTGTGGTGATGGATGACTCCGAAGGGGTGCTAGTATGGGCACAAGGGGCAGAATAGCACCCTGGTAGCCACAGCCATCTGCCATGCCTTGACAGCTTAATTGGCAGCCCGATGGGGGGATACTTGGACCCCTGCCTAATTGCTGTGTTGACCCCCTGTATGTGGACTAATGCTGTTTTGGCCCTTATTTGTGTCCCCTCCACCACTCCACCTGGCCCTCTCCGACACTTTATTATGTTTCTCAGGATCTGATGTGACTGTTGAGGTCAATAAGTCACCTAAAGTGGCCATCTTGTCACACAAGTAATGAATGATGAGGAGGGTTGAAAGTGGTGACTTCAAATGGTACCACTTAGGAAGAATCTGGTTCTTCTCATGTTGTTTCGTCAAATGAACAACACTATCCATCGAAAATATAACTTACCTTTATAGGACATTAATGTAAGAATATTTGAAACAAAATGGTGAAACACAACATTGGTGGCAACATCTTCCTCTGTACTTACCCATATGTCACTTCTTATGGTTGATTTATGCAAAGAGCTGTTCCATACTTGTTGAGGTTCCCAGGAAGGTATTGGTTTTTCATAGATACTGTAGATCTAATTTTGCTGACCCATGTCTCTCCTTTCTCTTCTCTCTGACCTCTTCAGACTCCTAAAAGCTATTTGTCTGGTCCCTCTTCCCTCACCCACTTAGAGTAGCCTATACAGGCCTGCTTGGCGAGATGCTGATGAGGCAAATATATTATTAAAAAGGCATTAGACATTACTGCTAGAGATATATCATATGATCTTTCCCATGCAGCAGTACTGTATGTTCTGACTGAGAGATGATGTTACTGCAGTTTGCTCCAGTCCATCTCTTCTCTCTTGTTTATGGCCTACAGCTCTTGACTGGGGCAGTTTGAATAGAATTGAATCACGGAAGTTTGACATGTCTCTGACCCAAGCCATGTACATTTTCCTTGTCCATTTTTCTTCTTCCAAATACAATTTTCATACTGCTGTGGTTGTCTGGAGTGGGGTTGACGCAGACCGGTGCAATGTGCAACTGGCCTATATGATGGGAAGTGGATTTTACAGTCTTACATTTTTTACTTTCTGATTCTATTACAGCCCAACTGGTCCTTTATTCATGTGGACGTTCGGGCTGGTAATGCTAGCAACTGCCTGAGCTCAAATATCATTGGATGTGGAAACATTCCTGTGTTTCTTCCCCCTTCCTCATCTTTAAAAAATCCCCTGAAAAGAAACAGATGTAAAATATTGGGTTCAGCTGAAGATTTTATAACTCATACCAAATTACAATGGATCACCGTACGATTGTTTTCAAAAGCCTGCAGATCAATGGCTCTGTAACAATAGCAGCCGCTAATTCCGAACATCACTTCCTGATTGCATCACTGCTCCTTCAGCTTTATTACATAAACAATAGGGTCACCACACGCACGTGACATTGAAAAATTCAGTCACCCCCTCAGACTCCCCTACCGCAAATTATTCTCCAGTCGGTCACTTGGAGAGACCCCAAAAAATAACAGAGAAAAAAAAAAAATTAAAGGCTAGCGCAGGCTATTTCAGTCAGGTACTGTGAGATTGATTTGGAATGTCACATTTAAAGGCTGCGGGGAAACCAAGCTGGCCTGTTCCTCATTACTGCGTGTTTTGCTTCAGGTTGGAGTCGGGGACCGGCCTATTGTCACACTGGATCAGATGGCCAGTGTAAACACCTTTAACCAAAGTAGGGTGGCTGCTCAGCGCCCACCTCAAACACAAAGTGGCAGCCCGGCGCTGCCTTATACTGTATCCATAGTCCTACTGTAACACTCCCACTAAATGCAGCCCCTGGTGTTTTTGCCAGAACGTCTATACAACATTGCAGCAACTTCAGGAGAACATTTAGCATTTAGTCAATGCAGCCATAGGCCTACAGCAGTCTTCCCAACTCCGGTCCTCGGGTACCTCCAACAGCCCACATTTTCTTTGTAGCCCCAGACAAACTCACCTGATTCAACTCATTGAGGCCCTGATGATTAGTTGACAAGTTGAATCAGGTGTGCTTGTCCAGGGCTACAAAAAAAATGTGTACTGTTGGGGGTACTCGGCAAAAGGGAGGTGTTCCTAATATTTTGTACACTCAGTGTATGTTCTCAATTTAAAAAAGATACCAGTAGACAATGTATATGAGGCTAATCATTTTACTAGGTTTTGTACATGCTGACATGAAATTGTTTAGTGTAAATCCAAAACTTGTAATCTAGGTAGTGAAATGTCTGGAAGCAGGAGATGATGCGATCCTTAGCTTAAAACATACACTCAACTACTACTACCACCAAGTTCAATGTCAGATACTTTTCTCCCAGAAGGTCTGAGTGGCACTTGAAAGTGCCATTGTGCCACTGTGATACTGAAAATGGTTTCTTAAGACTATCACAACAATTACATTGTCTATGCTAAATGTGTTTAAATTGCAAAAAAAAGAAAGAATAGTTACATTTAAGAAATACATTTTTATTCAATGGGGCAAGGCAAAACAGAGATGACACACAAATTTATTTTAATTTCACCAATACAACAATATAGCCTTTATTAAAGTATAGTATGTTTACAATATCTTAAACAATAGTATTTGACATGTTGTTCCAAATTACATTTTATATATTCATACATGTCTATACAAATGAACCTACAGTACATAAACAAATGAAAAGCACACCTGATGTTAGAGTTTCACTTCTTCATGTCCTCTATACCAACAGGGGTTTTGATTGTATGGTTGTGTTTAATTCATTCAGGTGTATTAGTGTCATATAAAGATTAAATACAGTTGAAGTCGGAAGTTTACATATACCTTAGCCAAATACATTTAAACTCAGTTTTTCACAATTCCTGACATTTAATCCTAGTAAAAATTCCCGGTCTTAGGTCAGATAGGATCATCACTTTATTTTAAGAATGTGACATGTCAGAATAATAGTAGAGAGAATGATTTATTTCAGCTTTTATTTATTTCATCACATTTCCAGTGGGTCAGAAGTATACATACACTCAATTAGTATTTGGTAGCATTGCCTTTAATTGTGTAACTTGGATCAAATGTTTCGGGTAGCCTTCCACAAGCTTCCCACAATGAGTTGGGTGAATTTTGGCCCATTCCTCCTGACAGAGCTGGTGTAACTGAGTCAAGTTTGTATGCCTCCTTGCTCGCACACATTTTTTCAGTACTGCCCACAAATTTGCTATAGGACTGAGGTCAGGGCTTTGTGATGGCCACTCCAATACCTTGACTTTGTTGTCCTTAAGCCATTTTGCCACAACTTTGGAAGTATGCTTAGGATAATTGTCCATTTGAAAGACCCATTTGCGACCAAGCTTTAACTTCCTGTCTGATGTCTTGAGATGTTTCTTCAATATATCCACATAATTTTCCTTCCTCATGATGCCATCTATTTTGTGAAGTGCACCAGTCCCTCCTGCAGCAAAGCACCCACACAGCATGATGCTGCCACCCCCGTGCTTCACAGTTGGGATGGTGTTCTTCGGCTTGCAAGCACCCCCTTTTTCTTCCAAACATAACGATGGTTCTATTTTTGTTTCATCAGACCAGAGGACATTTCTCCAAAAAGTACGATCTTTGTCCCCATGTGCAGTTATAAACCGTAGTCTGGCTTTTTTATGGCGGCTTGGAGCAGTGGCTTCTTCCTTGGTTATGTCGATATAGGACTTGTTTTACTGTGGACATAGGTATTTATGTACCTGTTTCCTCCAGCATCTTCACAAGGTCCTTTGCTGTTGTTCTGGGATTGATTTGCACTTTTCGCACCAAAGTACGTTTATCTCTAGGAGACAGAACGCGTCTCCTTCCTGAGCGGTATGACGGCTGTGTGGTCCCATGGTGTTTATACTTGCGTACTATTGTCTGTACAGATGAACGTGGTACCTTCAGGCGTTTGGAAATTGCTCCCAAGGATGAACCAGACTTGTGGAGGTCTACATTTTTTTTTATGAGGTCTTGGCTGATTTATTTTGATTGTCCCATGATGTCAAGCAAATAGGGACTGAGCTTGAAGGTAGGCCTTGAAATACATCCACAGGTAGACCTCCAATTGACTCAAATGATGTTAATTAGCCTATCAGAAGCTTCTAAAGCCATGACATCATTTTCTGGAATTTTCCAAGCTGTTTAAAGGCACAGTCAACTTAGTGTATGTATACTTCTGACCCACTGGAATTGTGATACAGTGAATTATAAGTGAAATAATCTGCCTGTAAACAATTGTTGGAAAAATTACTTGTGTCATGCACAAAGTAGTTGTCCTAACCGACTTGCCCAAATTATAGTTTGTTAACAAGAAATGTGTGTAGTGGTTGAAAAACGAGTTTTAATGAATCCAACCTAAGTGTATGTAAACTTCCGACTTCATCTGTATATTGTTGGGCTGGATCAACCAATAGTCAACACAGCAGGTTGTCTTATCCCATTGAGGCCTTTGCCGTATGCTGTAATGTCCATACATTTTCCCTCCTTATAAATAAACCTCTCAACAAATTATCATTAGGTCAGTGCCACTGGAGTTTGTTTTGGACAATAATGTCCTCCTCCAGGCTAGATGGATGTCATATTGTACAATTTGTCTCCCCTTTTCGTAGGCATTAGATGGTTGCATTCAAGACATGGACATTTTTATTGATCTGTTTGTCAGTGTCAGCAGAGTAGGCCTAGGCTACCCTGTGATTTGTTGTATAAAAAAATATTTCAGTCACAAAGTGTAGTAGAATTGCATGAAATGTGTTTATCAAAGGCCACATTTTTCTGTGCAAAGGAAAGAAAATAAAAATCTCTGATATAGCCTATAGGCCTGTGCCACCACGTGCTCAGCCATGCACAGTGATTAGATTGAGTTATATTAATTGCCTAATAAATTATGACTATCTAATCTACTCATCACATTAGGAATAGCAGGTTTACATTAGTCTACAGATGCGATGGTAGATTGATGCAATGCTTTATTATAAGGTGCATTTTTATGGTAAAGAAATTGCTTCCCCAAAAGTTGAAACTCACGCGCCACCTATGAGAGAGACGCATGCAAAGCTCTTTTGCTAGCTAATGTTGGCTATATTAGTTTTGTTGTCAACACCTTGTTAGCATAACAGCTAAACTAAACTCGAAATCGATCAGACTTAACAATGATGAAATGATCGGAGCAGACCCTGTACTGACAGCTGTCTGGGTTCAGGTCTTGACGGGCAAAAAGGTTTCTTCACTTTTCTGAGAGTTCTTGAGTGTTATCTCCTTGGTGTTTCATGTACAAATATTTGTTTTCCTGTTTTCTTTCCTGCCTTGTTAGAGCAGCCAAATACTGCACATAAATTGACCATGGTGAGGAATCAACTAGTTTTAGGCACTGTTATCTTGCAGCTTGGGGTAGAATTGATGGGGTGGCCTTCCAACATGGCTGCCAGGAGGCATCGTACATAACCTGGTAGCGCTCTATAGTAGTGCTGTGACAATACCAGTATCACAATATTATCACAATATAGTTATTCTGCTGACGTTGCTTCCAGAGGCAGTTTGGAACTCGATAGTGAGTGTTGCAACCGAGGACAGATGATTTTTATGCGCAACACACTTCAGCACTCAGCGTTCCCGTTCTGTGAGCTTGTGTGGCCTATCACTTCGCGGCTGAGCCGTTGTTACTCCTAGACATTTCCACTTCACAATAACAGCACTTACAGTTCACCGGGGCAGCTCTAGCAGGGCAGAAATGTGATGAACTGACTTGATGGAAAGGTGGTATCCTATGACGGTGCCACGTTGAAAGTCACTGAGCTCTTCAGTAAGGCCATTCTACTGCCAATGTTTGTCTATGGAGATTGCATGGCTGTGTGCTCGATTTTATACACCTGTCAGCAACGGGTGTGGCTGAAATAGCTAAATCCACCAATTTGAAGAGGTGTCCACATACGTTTGTATATATATTGTAGTAGTATATATTTTTTAAATTATTATTATGTATTTATTTTCTTAGGGTCAACAATGACTTGTACCATAGTACCAATTATATTGTCTTATGAAATGCTGATATCATCAGTTTGGGGGGATGTGTGTGTGTGTGTATGTATGTATGTATGTATGTATATATATATATATATATATATATATATATATATATATATATATATATATATATATATATATATATATATATATATATATATATATAGACTAAACTATTTGGACCCTTAGTTAAAAACCTGCTTTATGTAAAGGATTGTGTGCTATAGCTTCAAAAATAAACAAATGTGACTCTGGATGACATCATAATGATGTTTGTTTCCAACATTAGGTCTGTTTTCCTAAAGAAGTTAAATCCACTTCGAAGTTTTGTTTCCTTGCCACAATACTAATGAGTATCGCGATACTGATCTCGTCTTGGCTCTAAGTACAGTGCATTCGGAAAGTATTCAGACCCCTTGACTTTTTCCACATTTTGTTACGTTACAGCCTTATTCTAAATTTGATTAAATTGTTTTTTTCTTTTTCTTATCAGGCAATACCCCATAACGACAAAGCAAAAACAGGTTTATAGAAAATAAAAGAAATATATATATATATATATTTTAAATATGACATTTACGTAAGCATTCAGACCCTTTACTCAGTACTTTGTTGAAGCACTTTTGGCAGGAATTACAGCCTTGAGTCTTCTTGGGTATGACGCGAAAAGCTTGGCACACCTGTATTCGGGGAGTTTCTCCCATTTCTTCTCTGCAGATCCTCTCAAGCTCTGTCAGGTTGGATGGGGAGCGTCGCTTCACAGCTATTTTCAGGTCTCTCCAGAGATGTTAAATCGGGTTCAAGTCCGGGCTCTGGCTGGGCAACTCAAGGACATTCAGACACTTGTCCCGAAGCCACTCCTGCATTGTCTTGGCTGTGTGCCTAGTGTCATTGTCCTGTTGGAAGGTCAACCTTCGCCCCAGTCTGAGGTGTGAGCGCTCTGGAGCAGCTTTTCATCAAGGATCTCTTTGTACTTTGCTCCGTTCATCTTTCCCTCGATCCTGACTAGTCTCCCAGTCCCTGCCGTTAAAAAACATCCCCACAGCATGATGTTACCACCAGCATGCTTCACCGTAGGGATGGTGCCAGGTTTCTTCCAGACGTGATGCTTGGCATTCAGGCGAAAGAGTTCAATCTTGGTTTCAACAGACCAGATAATCTTTTTTCTCATGGTCTGAGAGTTCTTTAGGAGCCTTTTGGCAAACTCCAAGCAGGCTGTCATGTGCCTTTTAATGAGGAGAGGCTTCCATCTGGCCACTCTACCATAAAGGCCTGATTGGTGGAGTGCTGCAGAGATGGTTGTCCTTCTGGAAGGTTCTCCCATCTCCACAGAGGAACTCTGGAGCTCTGTCAGAGTGACCATAAGGTTCTTCAACATCTCCCTGACCAAGGGCCTTCTCCCCCGATTGCTCAGTTTGGCCGGGCGGCCAGCTCTAGGAAGTGTCTTAGTGGTTCCAAACTTCTTCCATTTAAGATTGATGGAGGCCACTGTGTTCTTGGGGACCTTCAATGCTGCAAACATTTTTGGTACCATTCCCCAGATCTGTGCCTCGACGCAATACTGTCTCGGAGCTCTACGGATAATTCCTTCGACCTCATGGCTTGATTTTTGCTCTGACATGCACTGTCAACTGGTTTGTGCCTTTCCAAATCATGTCCAATTAATTGACTTTACCACAGGTGGACTCCAATCAAATTGTAGAAACATCTCAAGGATGATCAATGGAAACAGGATGCACCTGAGCTCAATATTGAGTCTCGTAGCAAAGGGTCTGAATACCTATGTAAATAAGTAATGTATGTTTTAAATTTTTTATAAATTTGCACCATTTCTAAAAACCTGTTTTCGCTTTGTCATTACGGGGTATTGTGTGTAGATTGATGAGGGGAAAAAAGTTACTTAAGCCATTTTAGAATAAGGCTGTAACGTAAGGGGTTTGAATACTTTCCGAATGCACTGCATATAGTATCATAAGCCATGAATTAAAGCAAGTTTTGCCTTTTCTAAGGTGTAGGAACCTTGCCAGCAGGCATGCCAGCTAAGATAGTTAGACAATGTACTCTAACCTGATTGATAGCCTGAGATGGCTTGGTAGCGAATTATGAGGTTGGGAGATTGGGAACCTATCTACAGTAGCTGGCTAGCTAAAGCCAACTTAATAAAATTCCTAGGTGGCTAGTATTACATAGAAACAACAATTTTTGTTGTATTTATTCATCAAGAAGCAATCAATAAGCTACGTGGCTTGATCAAATTAATTTACAAACATACCTCCTGCGAGTCCTGCCCATCACCGGCAGCTAAAATCAAATCAAACGCTGTGTGTAGTCCCGTGTAGCTCAGTTGGTAGTTGGATTCCCACGGGGGGGGGCAGTATGAAAAAGTTATGCACTCACTAAGCACTCACTGTAAGTCGCTCTGGATAAGAGCGTCTGCTAAATGACTAAAATGTAAAATGTGTGTGTCTCTCTCTTCCTCCACTGGCGATACTGTTTGCACACACCAGTCTATCTAGTGTCCTGCTTAGCATATCATGTGACCTTTCCGCAAAATGCAGCTGACAGATATTTTTATAAATAAATCTGATTAAATGCGGGCTTAAAAATTAAGTTTAGTAATTATTTCAGCGTTGAAAAAACAAAGACCTTCCTAATATTGAGTTACACCCCCTTTTGAGATGTTTTGTACACTCAGTGTGTGTATATATATCCTCTGTAGCTCAGCTGGTAGAGCACGGCGCTTGTAACGCTAAGGTAGTGGGTTCGATCCCTGGGACCACCCATACACAAAACATTTTTTTTCAATGTATGCACGCATGACTGTAAGTCGCTTTGGATAAAAGCGTCTGCTAAATGGCTTATTATATATATATATATACACACTACCGTTCAAAAGTTTGGGGTCACTTAGAAATGTCCTTGTTTTCGAAAGAAAAGCAAGTTTTTTGTCCATTAAAATAACATCAAATTGATCAGAAATACAGTGTAGACATTGTTAATGTTGTAAATGCCTATTGTAGCTGGAAACGGCTGATTTTTTTAAATGGAATATCTACATAGGCGTACAGAGGCCCATTATCAGCAACCATCAGTCCTGTGTTCCAATGGCATGTTGTGTTTGCTATTCCAAGTTTATCATTTTAAAAGTCTAATTGATCATTAGAAAACTCTTTTGCAATTATGTTAGCACAGATGAAAACTGTTGTGCTGATTAAAGAAGCAATAAAACGGGCATTCTTGAGACTAGTTGAGTATCTGGAGCATCAGCTATTGTAGTTTCGATTACAGGCTCAAAATGGCGTGAAACAAATAACTTTCTTCTGAAACTCGTCAGTCTATTCTTGTTCTGAGAAATGAAGGCTAGTCCATGCGAGAAATTGCCAAGAAACTGAAGATCTCGTACAACGCTGTGTACTATTCTCATCGACGGGGCTGTAGTGGAACAGGTTGAGAGCTTCAAGTTCCTTGGTGTCCACATCACCAACGAACTATCATGGTCCAAACACACCAAGACAGTCGTGAAGAGGGCACGACAAAGCCTATTCCCCCTCAGGAGACTAAAAAGATTTGGCATGGGTCCTCAGATCCTCAAAAAATTCTACAGCTGCACCATCGAGAGCATCCTGACTGGTTGCATCACCGCCTGGTATGGCAACTGCTTGGCCTCTGACCGCAAGGCACTACAGAGGGTAGTGCGTACGGCCCAGTACATCACTGGGGCAAAGCTCCCTGCCATCCAGGACCTCTATACCAGGCGGTGTCAGAGGAAGGCCCTCAAAATTGTCAAAGACTCCAGCCACCCTAGTCATAGACTGTTCTCTCTGCTACCGCACGGCAAGCGGTACCGGAGTGCCAAGTCTAGGTCCAAAAGACTTCTCAACAGCTTCTACCCCCAAGCCATAAGACTCCTGAACAGCTAATCATGGCTACCCGGACTATTTGCACTGCCCCCCCACCCCATCCTTTTTACGCTGCTGCTACTCTGTTAAGTATTTATGTATAGTCACTTTAACTCTACCCACATGTACATATTACCTCAACTACCTCAACTAGCCGGTGCCCCCGCACATTGACTCTGCAACGGTACCCCCCTGTATATATAGCCTCCCTACTGTCACTTTATTTTACTGTATATATAGCCTCCCTACTGTCACTTTATTTTACTTCTGCTCTTTTTTTCTCAACACTTTTTTTGTTGTTGTTTTATTCTTACTTTTTTTGTTTAAAATAAATGCACTGTTGGTTAAGGGCTGTAAGTAAGCATTTCACTGTAATGTATGCACCTGTTGTATTCGGCGCATGTGACCAATTTGATTTGATTTGACTACTCCCTTCACAGAACAGCGCAAACTGGCTCTAACCAGAATAGAAAGAGGAGTGGGAGGCCCCGGTGCACAACTGAGCAAGAGGACAAATACATTAGAGTGTCTATTTTGAGAAGTAGACGCCTCACAGGTCCTCAACTGGCAGCTTCATTAAATAGTAACCGCAAAACAGCAGTCTCAACATCAACAGTGAAGAGGCGACTCCGGGATGCTGAACTTCTAGGCAGAGTTGCAAAAAAAGGCCATATCTCAGACTGCCCATCTTTAATTTTTATTGGCCAGTCTGAGATATGGCTTTTTCTTTGCAACTCTGCGTAGAAGGTCAGCATCCCGGAGTCGCCTCTTCACTGTTATACATACACATACATAGTATTGCTATAAAAACACCACGTGCCCTTGTGCCCCCTATGGGCATGACACCTCTGTATGAAAAGCCAGCAGTAGATGTTAGAGATGTTATAGAGGCCTTTTGTCATGAGGCATTAATCATTGAAAATGCCATTAAAATACTAAAAAAGAGACTGTAGAAAAGGCCTGACACTTTCTGAGGATGAAAGGCAGTGAGGGGGATATGAACAGATTAGCGCGGGAAACGGTTATTTAGAGTGCACCTTGTAGTTGGGGTGATAAGTGAGGAGAGCTATGGCTGTGGGGGCGTGTTGTGGTGCATCTGGCTGCCTGGCTCTGGCAGTGGACTGATGAGTCGCCGGATTGGGTTCCGCTACAGTAGCATGGGGAGACAGAACCCTGTCATTATCTCCAAATGAGTTACACGTCCTCCCCCGCTCCCCAGGCCATGAGCTGATCCCTCTTCCTGAATACTAGGAGCTAGATGTCGAGTCCACTGTCCCGGGTAGACAAGTTAGCTGCAAGGGCCGGTGGGCACGAACACTGGCTGCTTGTAATGTCTGCTAAGGATGTGTTTTGTTGGATTGATGTGTTGATTGTATTCAGTGCTTGACTTTCATCTGCACTTGTTCCCATGGTTGTCTGTGAAGTATCTACCACTAACACTTTGTTATTGTGATATGGTAGAATAGTTGTTGAAGTCATCCTTTCTACATTGCAGTTCTTCACTAATACTGTGCTGTTGATATAAACATGTAAGATTATTTGCGATTTTATGTTTTGATGTGTCTCATATGTAGCTATAAATAGCTAACTGGCTAAAGAACTAATACTATTATTTGACCTCTGTTGAGGATTGTTTTACAGGTGTCATACTGAAGATGACCTGAGGTAGAACCTATACCTACACCTGCAGTCTCCAGATCAAACACATTCCTCCACATCGAAACTGTAGTTCTCACTCCACCACCACACTAATTCCTGCAGCTTTGAAAGTGAAAAGGAGAGGAAATGTTTTCTGAGTGCTAGCGCTTAGTTGATAGCTAAATTTAACCATCAATCCCAAACGCTCTGGGAGGGAATAGGCCTCAAGAATACAAAGCTGTATTTCTTCCACTTAAAAACCTTGCTTTGTAACAGAGAATAAACATTTACTGTTAATTATTTATGAATTTCTCTGCTGCATTTGTTCCTCGCCCATCAGTCAGGAACGTAGCATTAGGCAACACAATTGTTTCAACCTCTACAGCTGAATTAGAAGTCATGAACCACAATGTAACAACTATTTATTTTTTTTGCAAACAACTTCTAAATGTGACTGTTTAGATAATCACAGTCTTAATTAAATATATTCCTTCAGGCTTCAGGTAAAATCATTTTCTACATCAGCAATTATGGAAGTGAGGCTGCATTAATGCTCGATAAAGCTGCAGCCCTAGTTAAAATGCCAGTTATTGCACTTGTCTAATGTTGCTATGTTCATAATAACGCCAGAAGGCCTGACAGTTGTTCAGTAAATATTGTAATTGGTAATTTACTGTCAAGTCTCTGCTTAAAGTGTTGAGATTTTTTCAAGAAATACATTATTTTTGTATTGTAGCCTTTATAGACACAATTTATCTGCATCATGTTGCCACACAAAAGCACTACCTTTCAAGGTTAGAGAAAGCCTTGTGGTTGATGATGTCATTGTTCTTGTTGTGTGGCCAATGTAGGTTTATTGGGTAAATCTTCAGGGAAAGACCATCGGGGACATTTGTAATCCTACTCTCCTTAACACTGACTGTACTAATCCTCTTTACCCTCAGTTAAAGTGAGGCTGTGTGGCATAGACTAGACACTAGACATGCCTTTCTGCGTTACTAGCCACACAGCAAACAAACAGCATTGTTGTGTGCTTTGCTGCGGTATATTTAGAACAAGGAAATTGCTCTGGCCTGCTTATTATCAATAGAAACCAAGTCAAAAGATGAGGAGAAAAGTGAGTCGACTTCTTTTCTTCCTTTTTATTTATTTTTTAAAGGAAAGTGTAACTTTACTTTTCCAAACCAGGGAGACGGATATTGAGCTTGTTTATTGGATTTTAAATATAAAGACTTCGCTCAATATATTTTGCTTTTCAGAAAAGCCCTTGGTGCAAATGACACAACCAAGAGACTGTAAGAGTCTTACAGTGTGACTGAAGTTTTACCGTGATTCCAAACTCCAATTGAACATTTACATTTACATCATTTAGCAGACGCTCTTATCCAGAGCGACTTACAAATTGGTACATTCACCTTATGATAGCCAGTGGGACAACCACTTTACAATTATTATTTTTTTTCTAGTTTTTTCATTTTTTATTTTTCGAGTATATTTGTAATTTTCATAAAAAAAAAAAAAAATATATATATATATATATATATAAAACAAATTAAAATTACAAATATACTCGAAAAAAAAAAAGTGTTATTTTCATACACAGAGTGGATAGTACACAGTATAGTCCCATATTGCCCTGCTTCTTTGGCACAGGTCTCATCGGCATGGTGCCTGTTGGATAATCTGGATAAAGTGTTCAGTCTGGCTGTGGACATAGCACGCTTGTCTCTATTTTTCTGATAGCTTTAGGATTGTGTCAGAGTGGAAACCATCTACCTATCTCTGATAACAGGCCTGCACAGGGTGATGGTTCCATGTGGAACCATAATGACTCAAAGAACCCTTTCAGCCTTTTAATGGTTCTTTGCAGTTCAGAGAAGGGTTCTTTAATCTTTTATTGATAATGAAAATATTTTGGTGCATGGCTTACTCACAGCTCTTTTTGCGCAACCATGAGTGAAAGTGTCATTCCAGTTTATCTAATCTGTTGTGTTATACATGCTACTTATATATATGACTATATCTAGTGATGGTGTCTTGTGAAAGACTCACGTAAGGCCTTGTGACATTTAAGAACTGTTGACTAAAAAGGGTTCTATATAGCAACAAAAAGGGTTGTAACCATAGAGGAACCCTTTTTGGTGCTATATAATATAGAACCTTAGGAAATGATTATTTACATTACCATAAGGGTTCCATGTATAACCTTATGAGCATGGTTCTTTATACAAGCCAAATAACCCTTATTTGGCACTATGTAGAACAAATGTTTTTGTGTATGTTGAGGGGATTTCACTGCAGCACAAAACAGGGCTTCACATGGAATGATAACTATTGTTTAAAAGGGAGTACTACCAAAAAGGTAGCATTTGGTCAGGCCTTGCACTTTTGACCTTATGACTAATATTTTAATCGTAACTGAAAAATGGAGTATGCTGTAAAACCATGGTGATGTTGAAGCTTGCCAGGACCTTTGCTCTAACCATAAGCAGTTTCTCCAACCTCTCGTCCAGTTTTCCCCCTACGGAGAAAATTAAAAGTTACTTGAGGAATATTACTCGCTTACTGGCTTCACTTCACAGTGGTACGCACTTTCATCACTGTATCTGTAGCTCAAACTCAGCATGCAAACAGACCTGTGTGGTCACATAAAATGTGTATCTTTTCTGGCCTTGTAGGAGGGAGAGCATTGATGGAGGTGGGGTCAGGACATTTTCAAGATGCCAACTTTCTGACCAGAGCGTGTTTGTGTGTGTGTGTGTGTGTGTGTGTGTTTGTTTGTTTGTGCGTGGGTGGGTGGGTGCATGCATGGCTGTGTGTGTCTCCACTATGCATAGGAGTCCTGCTGGATATTCTGTCCCCAGAAGCAAACACACAGGATAGTGCAGAGCACAGCTGGTCCTTGGCAGAGTGCGCTTTTCCTGGGGAGGGATTGTTCGGGTGGAGGAAGGAACCAGTGGTGACAGGAAGGGCCTGTGTGTTGAACAGAAACGCTGGGCATCCAGTGCAGGGTGCACTGACTATGGGAACACTCTACTCCCAGGCACCGTCACCATCAAAACAAGACAATAAGTACATGGTCCCACACAATGACTGAGCCCCTCCCAGTGGGAATATGGAAGGTAGACCCAGCCTAGCTCAGCCTGGACCAGAGTAGAGGAGAGAGGGGATAGGAGGAGAGGAGGGACTGCTAATGGAGCTTGCTCTCTCTCTCCCCTCTCCCTCTTTTTTTCTCTGAACATAGCTCAAGAGCACCCCTGTGGGAAGAATTGGAAACGCCATGATCACACTGAGCTCCAACGACTTCACAAAATGAAATGCACACACATGCACTAGTATTTGCACACACACACACACACACACACACGTGTGTGCACGCACACACACACAACAGTCCATTGCTCCCTCTCTCTAATTTTCTCCTTCTCTCTACTCTTTTTATAATAACACACTCAGAGGTCAGAATTAAAAGGCATAGCCTAATTATTGTGTGGTATTTTTAGCCATCATCACAGTACTGTTTAAAATTCAGGGTCCAGCGCACAACATATTGAATTATGACAGCTTGTAAACCTTCTACATAGCCATATGACAAACATTCTTACCCCAGACCAATTACCTAAAAAGTTACTAAATCACAACAGACTAAAACAGTGTCCCTGTTTAAAACCACTAGTACATTGGGCACAGTAGGCCATTAGTGTAGAGTGTGTATCCCAGTCTGGCTGCGAGCCAGGACCACACATTAGCACGTTATTTTATATTCACACAACACAACTCCTTTTTCCTGCACTCTGACACCAATTTATTGAGATCACAAGCAAATATAATTTGTTATGGGAATTGTGAGGTAACGGTGCGATGGCTGGCCTGCTCACACTGCTCATATTAAACAGCCTCTCCCTCTCCCTCACACACAAACACACATGCACACACGCATACATATACACATAGGGTTGCAAAGTTACCGGCAATTTACCAAAGTTACCAAATCTTCAGTAATTTGTGTAATTAACAGAAAATGTATATCATTTATTATATGTATGTCCAGAATGTCCAACAGTTTCTAGCAGATAGAACATATGGTTCAAGAGAAAATAGCCTAATTAATTTTAAAAAGCATCTAATCAACATTGACTTTTTTCACAACTGCCACCAGTTTGACGCCAAAACATTAACAAATACAGTACATATTGAAATAGTAAAATCAATAAAATGATATTTCATGCCAAAACCCTCATATTAAACACCAATTGTATTCACTAAGTTGATGGTTTATATTTAGGATAATGTTTTACAGCTTTGTCATCCTATTTTTAATTTGAAAATCATCTTGTTTAATTATTTAATGTAATAAGGCCAAATAGAGGGCCAAAGACTATTACAGACACCTGTGATAGTCTGAAGTACCCAAAAGGGCCACTAGATGTCTTCTGTTAAATTACATAAAATCCTTGAAAGATACCAACATTCTGGTAGTTTACTGGTAAACTTAGAAAGTTTCCAGTAATATACCCTCTCTGCAACCCTACACACACATACTGTATGCCATTGGGGACAATCTCAGTTCGCTACACACGCTCAGTTAACATCAGCAATGGAGCAGAAACCTCTCTCTCTCTCCTACCTTACTCAGCAGATGGATTGGGAAGCTGCGTTTTTTCCTCCATTAGCTCCCTCTCTTTTTCTCTCCAGCCATGTGAGAGTCTTTGTTGGGGCTGTTTTCCTTCCTATCCTCCCTGGACATTCTCAGGCCGAGGGAAAGTCAGTGGGCCTGGTCGTACGGTCGGCTTTGAGGACCCCCAGACACACAGCAGTAGAGGCTGTCTGACAAAATGCCTGCCTCCCTGTCTATCATTCCCAGCACGGCGTAAATTAGGCAGGGCGGCTCTACTGTGCGTCACCGCGACGACAGATTTACGAGAGGGCAACCTCCTCATGAACCTATGCTGTTTCACGTCCTAGTCCTCACTTTTAGAACCTGAAAGAAAAGAGACAATTATATTTAGCTAGCTCTTTGCAGAAAGTTGAAATAGTACAGTCATTCATATATCAGCCCACAATGGAAAATGACTAATTCAAGATATGATGATAAGCAGTGGACATTAATCCTGTGTGCGTGTCTGCGCTCGTGTGTGATTGGAAATGGAAATGCAGTAAAGTAGAAAGACGTTTGTTTTACCTGAGGTACAGTACAGTGTGAATTCTGAGGTTTGGTTTCAGTGAGGTGTGTCCTTTACCATAACATATCAACAGAAGTTAGCAGCACATGATACTCCCCCAGCAGACATATACTGTATATGACATGAAGGACATACTCCAGGGTAACTGAAGGAAAAAAGGCCTACAAACTGAAAGTACAGGCAGTTACAGATGTAGGATCTTAATTTGAGCCAGTTTGCTACACCAGGAAAATAATCCTGCAGCAACAGGAATTGTGAATTATTAAGTGGATTATAATTAATGGACATTTTTGTAGGGGAAATCAAGTCTGAAATTTCAAAGTGGAAATTACAAACTTCAGAAGCCTTTTTCAAATACACAACATGTTTGCATTTCCAGCTGTGCAGGAAAATTGTCAGCAAATGTGATCAGATTAATATCCTACATCTGTATCGCCTACTTCACATTGCTAACTGTGTTGTCTAAAGGGAACACTAATGGCTGCATGTACTTATAGTACACGTTTGTTACAGAGTAAATCAGTAGACTTTTTATCTCGTAAGGCCTGAAGAATATTATGACATGTGGATGCTCTTCTATAAAGGACCACCCATCCATAGAAATATAATCTATTTTGATTATATTTCTATGCACCCATCCCTCTGAAGTGTACAGTATCTGAGATGTTCTCACGCTAATAAAAGATGTGCTGAGGATTCTGGGGGATAGTGTGAAACCGACATGCGTGCTTTGGGATTAATGCCCATAAATCACCCACCCATTGTTTATTCCAATGGATTGTTTTATACTAAACAAACGGCTGTAATTTCTTATCCAAACATCATGTTTCACACTACAAAACGCTTCTCCATCCCATCCAGTCTCTCTTTTATATTAGACACAGATAAACCGTTACCTGTGAAAACCGTTAGCTACAGTTCTGCTGACTGCTGACTTTCACATGGAGGTATGGGAGGGGGAGTACTCCACACAGCAAATTCCTTTCAAATGAGGTAAGCTGTGGATAATGGGGATTTTAGGCAGCATTTAAAATTGAATAATAAAACAATAACAGAGTTTTGAAAGACTGGAAAGAAAATAATTAGCTTAATCCTGGGTATTTGACCGCTAGTTGCAAAACAGACAACTCAAGCCCCTTTGTAATTCCTCATGAGTGGCTTGGCCATGTCTCCAGATCCCCATGGCTGTTATTCATTTATTACAATGGAGACCCTCGGTTGAAAATCCCAAACATTAACATGAAAACACACATACAGACATGAACAATGCAGACAGATATAAAATATAAAATTAATGTGTAATTATATTAAGTAATGCTTAGGTAAGATTGCTTTGTTTGCCTGAATCAATAATCCCCATGGCGCTCATACAATTTACTGTTAGTGAATATCAGTTGGGGGCCTACACAGTGTATCTGATGTGAATCCAGTGACTGGCATAGCC